>NW_015663491.1:575143-593389 GCF_001515625.1 Sinocyclocheilus rhinocerous
TTAATTACTAATTAATAAGCAAAAATATGTCAAATCTGTGGAGCACCCTGGAGTTTTGCAGTAGCATTGCATTAGCATTGTTTCATTTGTGCAGTTAATTATATTGACGTGCAATATATGTGACATGGATACTGTAATGTAGATGACATTTGTTACTATCTTGAATAATTATATTCCGTCAGTTATTTATGTGCTTTCAACAGGGTGTAGTAAATGTAAACTTCATTAACAAAGACTTTAGATGCAAATCTGTTTTATTTACGTGAAAAAGCCACACTGAACATCAAGCATTCAAAATCTATATATAAAAATAAATAAAGATTTTAAAATATCAAACAACGAAAACTTGAAAATATTATGTTTTATATATATATATATGTATGTGTGTGTGTGTGTGTAGAGATAGATAGATAGGAGAAGCATTTTATAATACTCTCAGACTTTTGGAGCTCAATTTTTTGTTACTGTATGCCAGGTTGCTCCTACTTCAGTTGTTTTGATACTCATAGGTTCCAGTAAGGATTCACTGGGCACAAACAGCTTTAGCATCTGTGCTTTATTCATTACGTGTAGTTCAGACAAAAGCAGGCAGCTGGCATTGCTCACTTCATTGCTCTGAACCATGTGTGTTTACTTGAGGGTTTGTAAATATTTACATTCAGTTGCTGAAACCATTTGTGAACGCATTTCATTTTGCTTGAAGTGTTTTGCTAATCATTCTAATAATCTGTAATATATGCTGATCCAATGTGAAGAAAAGCGTGCACAGGTCTGTCAAATAGTCCCTTTAGGTGGCACTCAGCTGTGGGTTTGTTTGTGAGTGTGTGGGCGCATTTATCGTAGATGATTTGATGTTGTAATTTAGTCTTGCGGTTCATATCCTGCTTTACAATTAGTGAAGAGAATATAATTGTATATTAAAGGATGCATTTTAGCCAGTATGATAGTTTGATTTATAAATCTGTAAAACATATTTGCATTGTCTAGATGTGTTTAGGTTCTCATGACAAAGAAATGCTTTCTGGATCAGAACTTGCAATACCTGAAGATTGTAGATCATTTTGAGCTTAAATGTGCTTTGTATCTTTTTTTCTTTGAACTTCAAATTTCCTGTTGGCTTAATAGATTGTTAGAATGTTGTTATTCAAAATCTAAACAACAGTTATGACACCAATTTGTTCACATAAATAATTGTGATTTCCTTCAGGAAATGCATATCTAATTGTTTTACATTCTTTCTGTAGCGCTTCAGAAGAACACACATTTCACAGTTACTGAGAGATTTGACTGAATATGTGATGCGCAGCCCACTTAGACATTACGTAATTGTAGAGAGATGGTCTTGGTTATTGTGTGTAGGTTAGTGGGTGCTTGTCAATTTATATATTGTTATTCCTTATTTACTTGTTCTATTTTTTATTCTTCTTTTATTATCTGTGTTTTTTGTTCTGTCGCTGTCATTCTGGTGCACTGCGGAAGCTTCTGTCATGAAAACAAATTCCTCGTATGTGAAAACATACCTGGCAATAAAGCTCATTCTGATTCTGATTCTGATTGTTACAGGATTTTATATAACAGCTTCTGGCAGGTAGTTTTTAGAAACAGAAGTGAGAGATGTGTGCATTTGAGTCAAGCCAAAGTGCTATGGTGACCAGTTTTTAGTCAAGAGCTGTTCATTGTTCAGCTGCTGTACCCATATTGTGTACTGTATGTCTCTCTTCTCAGTCTGGCTGTTTTTCAAAGCTCAAGTCATGAATTATTAACTGGGGAGTAAGCTGCAAAAAAGGAACATAGCCATAGCAACACTGGATTGTTTTTTCATCTCTATCTCCATCCATCTTCACATCCCTCATCTCGAATAGTTTATCTTTTTGTGATGTTTCTCAGGCTAATAAGCAATGAGAGTGATGCACAGTTGCAACCCTAGTGCTGATCACACATTGTAATCTACTCAAAAGCCCAACAACAGAATCATGAAAAAAACAAAACTTTTATTCTTAATAACTTTAAGAATAAAAGGTTTCATTTATTAATAATAATTAACATTAACAATGAAAGATAATTATAGTGATTTCTTATTTCATATTATACTTTCAACATTTACTAATACATTTTTAATGAAAGTTGTATCTCTTTACATTAATGTAATGTGAATTGAAAATGTGCAATTGTATTTTTATTAACATTAACAAAGATTAATTAATGCTGAAAAAAGTTGATCATTGTGAGTTTGTTAGCTAATGAGTTATCTAATGTTTACAAATTAAGTCTTATTGTAAAGTGTAAAGTTGTAATGTGTTACCATAATCCTTTTAATGCTTTTACATACTTTGTGCTTTAAGCCATTAAATTTGATGTAAAGTAATGTTCAAAACTTTTTATTCATCAAATAATCCTGAAAAAAGTGATGTGTTTCTTGAGCAGCACATCAGCATTTCAATGAATTCTGAAGAACCATGTGAAACTGAAAATTGAACTGAACTTTAGCTTCTTAAAATTAGTTATGGTTGAAGTTATTTTAATAGCATATTTTATTTTCTCAGAAATAAATAAATAAATAATATTGGAATAAACCCATGAACTGTACCTCTACTGAACTCTAGAGGGCAGCCTCACACTTCATTTAAATCAGCTTTTGAGATAAATGTTGTACTGTAAACTGGCTTTTTTTCCTGTTTTTTTTTTCTTCTTTCTCACAGTTGTTGCCACTTTATGTCAGAGAAAACCGATACATCCACCCCTTTTTCTAGTGTTCACCATTAAATCTACAACACCACATTAAAAAAAAAGAAAATCAAATACAAACAAATCTTTAGATCTTCCACCAAGCTTTCATGCCATTTTCACAGTTTCTAAATCACATTTCCGCTTTGCTTTCAGGGCACTTTAACTAAAGAGCTTTTGAAACATGACACTGCTAATGCATAAGGTGTTGTGTAAATTTTTGAGAGAGATCAAATCAATAGAAGAGCATTTCAAAGTGCCCTTGAGATGAAGAGAAGACAGACGAGTCAGTTACTGTCTATAAAGGATCAGCCAAACAATAAGAAAACAAGACTAAACTAACTTGTCAAAATTTGTAAATATGGACATTTCACTATGTGAAGTCACTTGACAGTGTCTCAGAATGGCTTTCTTTGTGGATGGCATGTCCATGTGGCATCACTCTTCTGGCAGACCAGTCCTAACTGTCATCTGAGGAATGTGATATCTGAAGATCACTAGCGAGTACATAAACACAAATCCTGCCTTGATGTGGTGATCACACATGTGTGCGCGCTGCAGTCTGGAGTTCTAGGTTATCTCCAGTAATTAGGCTGCGCCAATTAGGTGTGCTATTTTGGGGTGGGCCGGTGGTATTTGCAGGGTTCTTTGTATTTTTATCTGTTTTACATAAAGACGACACACATTTTTGAGGGACGGGATGATGAGTTTTCATCGTTTTCGTCCTGAGGGGAGCTACTCAAAAACAGAAAACAAGACATGTGAAGGGTCTTGTATGATCCTGCCAGCTAACCTCAGCATTTGCTGTTCACTCACAGTAGAAAGAGTCCTGATAGGAAGTCCAATCATTTTTGAGCAGACTTTAACTGTAAGTTCCAAACTATTTATATTTTGAAGATTGATTGAATGGAACCAGTAGACGATGGAAAATGTAATGACACTTTCTATGTAAGAATAGTAGAACATAGTTGCTCGGTGATTGTGACTGGGTCAATCAAAATCAACCCTCTACAATGCGAGTAAATCACTCGCATATGCGACTAAATCTTTACTCTGGGCGACTAAATGATGTCTAATATTAGCCAATGGCTAATAAATTCTCAGATTTTACTCGCCAGTGTGTGGGTTGGAGGCTAAGTATAAGTTAAGCACAGATATGTTTTCACTCACAGAACACTCTGAGCGCTTCAGAGTTCTCTCTCAGTCAAGCGATCTGTGCTATTTTTCAGTTCATCTCTATGGATGTGCAGCGCACCTGTATTTCGCGTACCGTAAACTTTAGTGTGAAGGCGCACGCCTAGCCGTCACTTTGCTTTTTTCTCACATGCAAAGAGAGAGACAGAGCGAGAGAGTCTTACATACCATGCAGAATTGATGCGCTATATGTAAACGATATTCTGTTGTATTTTCCTGTCAAAATAACGGAGTTCCTTTGGAGTTCTTCAGTTTTTAAGAACTGCCGGTTTCTCCGGTAGTGGGTGGAACTAATGCGCAAACGACAATCTCATTGGCTGGCACTCACCTATTATCATCCCTGATTTGAATTCAGCAAATCAATTCTAGCGAATGCACACAACCTGATTAATATTCATCAAGCAGCTCGTTAATTAATCCTTGGTGCGCTTTATATCGTTCTTATTAGTAGAATTCGTATAATAATAATAATATCTATGGTTACCAAGTTTTAATTCAAATTACTAAAGTTCTATCATTAAATGATACTTGATTATCATAATATCATATTATAATGCTTGACTGACTGATGTTAAGAGTGTACTTTCAGATATTTAAAAAGCTGTGCCATTTTACAAACATTATATATGTTTGTAAAATAAATATAAAAAATGTAAATATATAATATACATATCCATATATAGTTTATCAGAAAAAAAATTTACTAGCCAATGGCGATTCAATTGCCAAGGTGTCCGTAGAGGGTTGAAAATTGCCCATCTCTATGATATTCTAATGTCTAGATATATGTAAATTGATGGGATTTTTTTTTCACTTTTCTGTATTAGAGTTTGTGTTTGTATTAGAGTTATGACTTGGAAATTATTAGCAGGCTGTTCATACACAGTCAGTCTGTGTTTGACTTTGTTTCCTGTGTTTTTTTTGGGGTTTTTTTTTGCTGGTGTAAAGAGCTTTCAGTTCTGCAACTCTGAGATGGCTATGAAGGCCCTTGGGAAGAGACGTTGACCCTATTTGGATTGGCATCAAAATGTTGTTTATTGAAGAAAAGGGCTGTTTTGTGTTCTCTCGAGGGAGTGGTCAGTCTCTGTTTTTTTTTCTGGACTTTCAGCCAGGGCCACTCAGAGGGAGAGTCTGAGAATAAGGTAGTTGTTCCATGCTGGCCTTCAAAAGGTTACTCTGTAAAACCAGCAACGCCTGCAGGTCAGTGAACAGTGTGGCTGAGTTTGTTAGCTTAATGATATTTAAAAAGGTGGTCCAAATAAACACCCTCGTCCAAGGATTGTATTCGGCTGCTGATTTACATAATGCTTGTTTCGTGAGCACTTGGGAATCAAACTCGGGGGACACAGTGCCTTGACGACCGTTTCGAAAACACCTTGGATGCAAAACATAAAACGAGTTAATACAAACCAGAGGTGGGTTATTTTGCTTTCTGTCCACACAAATGGCAATGTATCTAAAACACTAAACCTGATTCACATTAAAATAAACACAGCCAAACTTGCCCCGTCTCTCCTCCTTTACTTCCAAAATCTCCACCCTCTCTCTCAAAAAAGAGGCGTTTCTGTCTTGAGTAATCCAACACCTGCCCCATTCAGGCGTGTTACTGTAACTGGCTAAACAGCCTGGACCTGTGAGAGCAGACAGAGAGCATAAGCACTCATCCCTCTGATTTACTTCACACTTTAAAGCTCATGTACCTGGTACTGAGGAAAGACGCACAAAAAAACCCACAAAAGAAGAGACAGGCAGAACATAGAGGAGCTTCTCTGGAGATCTGTATCCATGCTGATCCGTAGCTGGTGAAAGCGGTTCCTCTCTTTGTCATCCGTGTCGGATATGTCCGTGGAGGATGTCGGCAGTGCCGGAGTTGTGGTGGACGATAAACCGGACCCTTGTGAAACCCAGAGCCAGGATGGGATTGTTTTGGTCCACATGGCTAGTCTCTCCATGCATATGTTCGCTCCAGCGGACTTTAAAGGGAAGTTCAGGAAGATCCAGCCGAGAAAAAGACCCACCATCTTCAAAGAAGGTACTGCTCAGGTTTTGCTTTGGTAGTCAGACACATTGCTGTTTTTAACATCTTGATGTGTTACTGTACGACACGCGAGTCATCACTCGTAATGTGTAATTTAATTAGATCTGTCTTTAATGTCCTGCCAAGTGGTAGACTCCCATCTTTCCCTCACACACAGGACATCAAACTTGTGTTTCTTGTATTTTTGTGACTCAACACTATGATGTCATGCAATGACTGTGTTTGACATTCTTGTAGCCGTCAGCTAGAGATCATTGCGCGGGTGGGGAATTTTGTTGAAACTTGTGGCTGGCTGTGGTTGTATCGTACCTTTTCATTTTCTTTTCACATTATTAGAGCCAGGTTTTGAGAAGCCATAAAATGTCACCCCCACCCTCAAATGTTCATTGTGGAGACAAAAAGTGGCTCCCATGGGTTGACAAGGACTATTGCCACACAGTTAGTGATCTTAAGGGACTTCAGTTGGGACCTGTGGCTACGTGAGCGATGGTGGAATAGGGGGAAGGGTGGATGTGGATGATGATATATAGATAGCATCAGGATCAGGAAAGAGATCATTTTGGGTTTTAATTAGACCCTAGTTAAACCAGCATCTCAATTCATCCGGAACCACAGCTGGGATGGTCCGTATGCAAAGCCAACATATAGGAGAAAAGAAAACTGAACAGAAAGAAAAATAAGGAATATTTAATGTGAACTTTTATTTATACAGATTTTTTTTATACTTATCTTTTTTTTCTGTCATTTTGTTCATTTCCAGTTGATTTTGCTATATGTCCACATTGGTTGTCATAGTAATGGCGCAGACCTGTGTAGATTCACTATTTTTGAGATGCTAGCAATGAACGTTTTGCCAATGATTGTGTTTTTCATGAGAGCAGTATCCAAAACATTGTAAACACTAAGGTAAAAAGTGTAACATACCACCGTTCAAAAGTTTGGGGTTGGTATTCTTAATTTTTTTATAAAATGTTTTTAATAAAGTCTCACTAAGGCTGCATTTATTTGATCAAAAATACAGTAAAATCTGTAATGTTGTGAAGTATATTTATAATTTAAAATAACTGTTTTCTATTTTAATGTATTTTAAAATGTAATTAATTGCTGCATTTTCAGCATCATTACTCTTGTCTTCAGTGCCACATGATCCTTAAGAAATCATTTTAATATGCTGATTTGGTGCTCAGAAAGAGTTACAAAAAAAAAAAATCAGTTAAAAACAGTTGAGCTGCACACATTTTTGTGGAAACCATACTTTTGTTAGGATTCTTTGATTAATAGACATGTCAAAATAACTTTTATTTGAAATAGAACTCTTTTGTACCATACTACCATTTATAAATGTCTTTACTGTCACTTTTGATGAGTTTACACCCTTTCTGAATAAAATAATACATTTCTAATAAAAAAAATAAAAAAATCTTAATGACCTCAAAGTTTTCAATGGTATGCAGTTGGGTTAATGAAGTATTCTTGCCTCAAAATGTGATGTAACAAACAACCATGAATTATGAAAAAAAAAAATCTTAAAAATCCAGGCGGACATACATACACCTGTTTAATCAAATGGATTTCATTAGATGGTTTGATGTGTTTTTCCTGTTCTGACTACAAAAATATAGACAGATCTGAATCAAAAATTCCGCCTGTCTCAGCAAGGCCTTAGAACAATGAAGAAATACAGTTTATTATGTCAACAGTTGAATATGAAGGTTGAGGGATACATTTAAAACAAAGAAACGGAGTGAGAGAACAGAGAGAATTTGGCCATGAAGACTTTGGAGGGAAAGTGGATAGTGGTTTAGAAGTCAGGGTATAATAAACATTTTAGTTGTTTCAAAGGTTTGATTTGTGGTATAATGTCTTGTGTTTTATCTGGTGCTGTGTTCTCCTGTCCTGTCCTCTCCAACGCTATAAAAGGAGTATATTAAGGGTTTCTGCTGAGTGACCGATTGCTTTTTCAGAGCTGTACTGAACAGGTGTGTCAGATGCCTTTAAGACCAGGAACCCTCACAGAAGTCTTACTTGACTGAAAAGACCTTTTATCAGAGGAGAAACCAGCAGAACACAAAGAGGGAGTTTTTTCTTCCTATTATGCTTTTTCACTTTTTCAACTTTAGTTCGCAGGCGACTGTGGTAAGGGGCATGACTATGGCGTTATTTTAATGACAAATGTCGAGAGCGCATTATTGTAGCGCGAAAGCACATTAATAATATAATGCGCGAGTGCGAATCTCTCCGCTCATGCGCGGATTTCTTTTGCTCTTGCACAAAACCGGACGCGCGCGCTCAGATACACGCTGCTCTCGCCCGGAGAGTGTGCGCACTTAAAACATGTCTCTCCTCACTCAAACTGTGTCCTGTGCACTCTCAAATCTCTGTGCTCATGCACTATAGATATTAATTATTTTCGCACCTGAATCTTTATGGGTCAGATGCACTATTCCCTAAACCGATACTTACGATTTGGAGACCAAATATAACACTATAATGAATTTTTCATATTTGCCGTAACATTACTACATTCTATTCTATGGGTTTAATGCATTTGCAGACAATGTAATTACATGTAACTGTCATATAATTGTATATTCACTGTTTTAGAGTAGAGTGCCATTGAATGTGTAGCTAATATTAAGTGAATTTTCATGAAAAAAAAATCTTTAAAAAAAACACCCAATTCAAACCTGAAAACATTATGACATAACATTGATGTTTTATATGAAGTCTTTAGAGCCATAGGCTATATGTTGTTTTTAGATAAAATGCTCAGAGACCAACCAGTTGGACAGAGGTTATATGTACAAATCATCCAAGCACCCAATTCCTAGCCATTTCTATAGGCTACATTTCATTAACATTGCTAAATATTATTAAACTGGAAAGAAATGAAAGATACAGCTTTGATTGTCAAAAGAATTCCAGGTTCAGTTCACTCAGCCAGTTAGATTTCATGTAGTATTTTCATGTGCAAGAGCAAAAGAAATCCGCGCGCGAGCGGAGAGATTCGCGCTCGCGCAATATATTAATGTGCTTTCGCGCTACAATAATGCGCTCTCGACATTTGTCATTAAAATAACGCCATACATGACATTTCCCGACCAGGCGCCAAGTGGTGCCAATCACAACACACACTGGCCCAGCTAACCAATCACAGCACATTTCGTATTTCAGAAGGCGGGCCTTCATTTGATACAGGAACTATTCGAGCCGTTCATGCCAGACTGGGGAGAGAGGTGTTGTAATAATGTAAAATATGTGAAAAATAATGTGTTTTTCGAACAACCTAGTATGCGAGCCTGTTCTAGTACACCCCCAAAACAAAATCAAGACTTTGTAAAAGAGCAAAATAGGACCCCTTTAAAGAGATTTCTACAGTAGCCTGAATTAGTATGTAGATTTAATTTACTCACCCTCACGTTGTTCCAAAGCCAAAGATTTGTTATGAAGAATGTTCACGTGTCTCTCAGTTTTCCTTATTTAATTTTAGCATCTTGACCCATCATTGACTCTTATTGGAAAGAGCCCAATTAGATCATGGGTTTTGGAAGGCGGTTTGCTCACCAGCACTGACACGGAACTAGTATCATGGTAACAGGATCCCAGTTGCTGGATAGTCAGCGATCCCTGTGCCAGAGTCTAACAGCTGGCAGAGGCCGCCTGACGCTCTGAATGCTTGGAATTCTGGGGGTTTCTTGTTAAGATTATCCAAGCATGACTGCTGTGAAGCTCTCGTAGCAGAGAATAATATCATAAACTAGGAATGTCATCAATTGATGCCTAGTATGAGTTATGCAGCAAAACAAACACTTGACTCAGCATTTAATTGCTTTTCATTAATAGCACAAACTGTTTTAAGCAGCTGTACTTTTTTAGCTTGTACCAGCAGGCATGGCCATACATTATTGTCCTGCGTGGCTTTTATAGCAACTCTTTGTTTGGCTTGGCAATCAAATATCACATCTTATTGCCAGATACGTTTTACAATGTTTACCATGTTTAAATATCCATTCAACAGAATATTTTGTTCATACAATGAAAGTCATTGTGGTTCAGTTATTTCTTCAATGCAGAAAACGCAAACAGAATCACGGAATCCAGTCATAAAAATGAAATTTACAGTATAATGCAGAATGTCATAGAACTTTTTTCACATGTGGATGAATAAATCAAAAGAAGGGCTGTACACTTACTAAAATTGGGATATGGACCAGTGTCTGTAAATATTAAACTGCAAAAAATTATTCTTTTTTTTAATAATAATGAATTAAAAATAAAAAAAGACTATTTAAATATCAAGTTCAGTTTAACTTGACTTGACAATTACTATTGTAAAGTACAATGTACTTCTCAAATTAATAATAACAATAATAAAACAGCTTTTTAAAACAATATTTTTGAAGGAAAATCAAAATTTTTCATTCTTGTTTTAATTGAAACAGCAAACCTATGTTGTGCAGCACAAAAAATGAAGGAATAATTCAGATTTCCATTTTAAAAGATTCATTCCCTGCGTATGCAAATCTTTTTGACGTCATTCTACCTTCACAAAAAACAGTTTAAAATATTCTTCAGAATATCAGAAGAAAGAAACCAGACTGGTTGGAATGGCTGTAAAATCACCTTAAATTTTGAATTTTGTGATCGTTTATTTTGTCAGTTGGACAGTAAGCTTTACTTTTAAGTGATTTCTTTAAAGCAGCTCACCAGACCAAACCGTGAGAGCGTTTGTGTGTGGTGGAAGTGGTGGGTGTGACCCCAGCTGCTGTGGAGATGTGCCCGGGGCAGCTGGGAGAACTCCACAGTAGCAGTTAAACAGTCAATTCAAGCCACCGCAAACAGCACTTTTCCAAACTTTTTCAGCACAAACACATAATTCATTTTTCACTGATTTATATCACCACTTTATTGCATCTAAATGCTGGCAGTGTTTACCAGAGCTGGACATTTTTATGGCTCTCTCTCTGCATATGAATCAAGCTGCATCTGTCATATGCAGTGAGCAAGGTAATAAAATATTGAAATAATAAGCAAGTTAAAGCGATTTACACAATATGCATATTTAATCTCCCTCGTGTTTTATTACATTATTTGGTCACGCATCTTGCAGAAAAAAGATCAGTTCCTCTCGGTTTCACATTATTTCAGCTGTGACTGAATGAGAATGATCTTTCTCCAGTTGTTTGGCTGAGAGCTATGATACATTGCACTAATTCATGCTCTGTCAATCAAGTTGTCATACAGTTATACTCTCTTTCCAAAACTGTTCATTTGGCGTAAACATACTGTATGTTTACAAAGGGAAGCATTAATATTACGGATGCTCATGTTTACAGTTAGGGTTATAAGCATTTCCTTTCTGCTTCTTTCTGTGGATGTCTTAATATAGGCAAGGCAAAAGTGAACAAAAAAGAAAAAGAACAAGAATTTCTGGAAAGATAAAGAGCATTGAGGAGAACGTGTTTGGTAACTCGCCAACCGCTGTTAACAAAAATTAAATCCAACTGCTTTCACATGGAAACTATTTACTTTCATCCTTCCACGAGTCTTATATTCTGTCTGCTGTGAACATCTGAGAGATTAGCATCACATTCCTTTGCTGATGTATATCGACCATTAATGCAAAAAAAATGCTTAGTTTGTTCCATTCTAAAAGTATGTTTTGTAAATAAGATATTATGCCATCACAGGAATAAATTACATTTGAAATAATAAAATGGAAAACAGATATTTTAAATTGTAATAATATTTAACAATATTACTGTTTAAATTTTATTTTTGATCAAATAAATACAGCCTTGGTGAGCATAAGAGACTTCTTTTAAAACATTTACTTTGTGAAAAGAACAAACAGTATTTAAATAAATTAATATTTTAATTTATAAATTTAATGGAATGCTCTGGTTCCACAAAAAAAAAGAAAAAAAGATTTAAGGCATGTTGCATACTGGCCATACATTTGTTGTTACTACACAGAATTGGACAAAATGATCAGACCAGCCTTACAGGTTTGCATGAATCAGCTCTAGTCTCCTCCCTTTTTCTTTTTCTTTAATGCAAAAGGAAAAAGGTGCAAATCAGTTAGATTAGGGTGTATAATTTGGACTGGCTGTGGTTTTGATTTGTTTAATATCTTGAAGCAAAGCTTTCAGTTGCCCTTTGTTCTATAGGGACATTACCCAGTGGTGACTTCACTGTCTTGGGATTTAAAAAAAAGCCTAACAGACAGAAGACAATGATGTCATAATGTTAAGTGTTGCGCTTTCCGCATGAGTCAAGTCAGCAGTGAACTACTGAATCAGATTTTTGCTTTAGAAACCTACACACTTTCTGTTTTACTGTATGTGTGTTCAAGAGCACACCATGCCGTGTATGATCTAGTGTTTGGCTGCAGTGCTGCATGTCAGCCAGCAGATGGTGTGACGATGAAATCCCATTCCCACACACTGACATGTCATCTTCACATGCACAGTGAACACGCAAGATCACCCACCCTCCACCTGCTGCTTTATAAAATGTAATTGTGCATATAACATTAAAGTACCTAATTTTAAAGGAATAGTTCACCCAAATATGAACATTTACTCACCCTCAGACCATCCAAGATGTAGATGAGTTTCGTTGTTGCATACCTTCCAATTGATCCTCTGCAGTGAATAGGTGCTGTCAGAACGTGAGTCCAAACAGCTGATAAAAACATCACAATAATCCAAAAGTAATCCACACAAATTTAGTCCATCAATTAACATTTTGTTAAAGGGGTCATCGGATGCCCATTTTCCACAAGTTGATATGATTCTTTAGGGTCTTAATGAAAAGTCTGTAGCATATGTTGGTTAAAATTTCTCAATGGTAGTGTAAAAAACACCTTTTTTACTCTGTCAAAAACAGCTCTTTTCAGAGCAAGCCGTTTTCTAGCATTTTCCTTTAAATGTTAATGACCTCTGCTGACCCCGCCCCTCTCTTCCAAGCGCTCTCTGAGGGACTGTTTACTTTAGCCGCATTCATCGTGAAACTTGCTAATTAGCACATTATTAGGAAAGGCGATTTGCAAAGATTCATTAAAAAACCTTATACTCACTTCTTCTGTAGGTGAAGCTGGATCACGAATGATTTGCGCGAAAATAGACACATTTATGTAGATCGGGGGCGCATTCCCTTCAGAGACAAATGTAATCCACTGCGTCTTCAGCGACTCAGATGTCGGGAGTACAGTTCAAACAACTTGTAAAAGTGCATGTAGCATCCGATGACCCCTTTAAGTGAATATCTGTCTGTTTATAAGAAACAAATCCATCATTGTGATGATTTTATCTTCAAACCAAAAAATAAAAAATATATTTTATCTCTTTGGACTCATTATGTCGGCACCCATTCACTGCAGAGGATTGAACAGTGAGCAAGTGATGTAATGCTAAATTTCTCCAGTCCCCATGAAGAAACAAACTCATCTACATATTGGATGGCCTGAGAGTATATTTTCAGCACATTTTCCTTTTTAGGTAAACCATTCCTTTAATATACTAATTTTAAAATAAAATGCCATTAAAAATGGTTTAATTTGCAATCTCAACTTGCAATCTCTGCAGCATCATTCTGCTGAAAACATATTTACATTTAGTGCATTGTCAGGATGGCAAACGAGAACATTGAGGTACAGCTTTTCTGTACCAATCTGGGCTGCGTTTCTCAAAAGCATCGTAAGCCTACTGTAAGTTGATCGTAGATCCACTGGTGGCAATGGGTCTACGATGTACTTAGGTTTACGATGCTTTTGGGAAACACAGCCCTGGTCAGGGCAGTACTGCAGTAAACAAACAAACCCCTCCCCCTCCCTTTTTCTTGATGTCCTTCTCAGGGAGACTGGACAATACCAACAGCAGCTCGCTCGCTCGCTCTCTCTTTCAGTCTCTCTCTGAGAGCCAATCCTCTTGATGCAGAGTGAGCGAGAGAGAAAGCGGCTGATGAGAGAGAGCGTGAGGCAGGGAGGGGGCAGGAAAGAGAGATGTAGAGAAGAGAGAGCAGTTGGTGCTCAGAGCTGACACAGGACACGTAGCGAAAGACTGCTGCAGCGTATGGTGCTGTAAAGCAGCCTCTCTCTCTCTTTACATCACTCCACCAACTCTCTCTGCCTGGATTGTCATCTCTGTGTCGCTACAGAGACTGAGCCTGCTATCCAGCCATGGCCGGCCAGCAGGACTCAGGCTTTTTTGAGATCAGCATCAAGTCTCTGCTGAAATCCTGGGGCAGCAGTGAGTACGAACTCTGCACACACGCACGCAGTATTCTTCCTCCACATGAGATGCCGCTGCATTTGTGTGCCGCGTTGTTTATGATCTGCTGAATCTATGCGTTTCCTCAGTTTTATATTCTTTCGTGCTAGTGACGAGATATAAACCCCAACGTTATCAGGAGACTTAAATGGTTCAGTTCACTCTGGGATGTTTACATCCTTCTGCTATTTCTGAGATTATTGACTTTGGTTATCCA
This sequence comes from Sinocyclocheilus rhinocerous, assembly GCF_001515625.1. NCBI lineage: Eukaryota > Metazoa > Chordata > Actinopteri > Cypriniformes > Cyprinidae > Sinocyclocheilus > Sinocyclocheilus rhinocerous. The sequence goes on from NW_015663491.1 coordinate 589,590, forward strand.
ATATTCACACTCGTAGAAGCACTCAGGATGTTACTTGTAAAGTGATGATGTTAAATGTGTGTGTGTCCTGTTCATTAGTGTTTGGCTGGAGAGGTTGCGTTATGTAATGACTGCAGACCAAAGAGGCTTGTGGCATGATCAGGAGGATTTGTGCTGTTGTTTTTCATCACGTGCTGCGTTTGAGCACGTCAATACCTCTCAGTGTGAGTGTGTGCCATGTCAAGGTTGTTCTATGTCATGGATGACATAGGGCGACAGTGACATCATGTGTTTCTGATGATGTATGAAAAGCATAATTTTACAAAGTCTGAGTGGAATATAGGGCGTGTTTTCTTTAAGTGTTATTGTTTTGCGTGAGGGACAAATGGAGAACCTATGTGTACCTGAATTATTTCTTAAACTATTCTAGTTTAGATTAAAATGGTTGGAACAACTTTAACATTAGTTCTATTCTGTAATTAAATTTATTTTATAGAGTAGTTGTTATGACCTTAATGTAAAACTTTACTTAAAGAGTCTGACATTTCAGTTTGAATGTTAAATCAGAAGTGAATGGAGTTTGACATTGAAGGTTCTATATGATAAGGTGCTGGATCAAAAGGATTCATGCCACTGGGATGGGAAATGTTACATCACTGAATTTAACCTGTATAAACAAGGTCTTAGCCTCACAAATGACCCCTTCAAATACATACAGTTTGACATGTTAAGTCACTGCTCTGTAGTGTGTATGTGTGTTAGAGGGATCTCTACCTTGCACTGTCAGCAGAGGTAGAACTGTCAACTGAAGGTGATAAAGATGTGTTTTTCTTGTATAGAGGAGCTGTGTTGCTGTCCAGTGGCTGTTAATTTGTTCCCATGTGTTTTAGACATGCTGCTCGATCCCTGTGAAGTAGAACAGGTGGCGTGGTAACAGTCTGCTAACTCACTCAAGCAAATCTACTCAAATCTCTTTCCAGGCCCTCTGATCTCTTTTTCTGCATGCTGTCTTTCTCATTTTTTTTCTTTTGCATGCTCTCTTTCTCTATCAGTTTAATTTGCTATAGCTTGGTACGCTTTCCAGATGCCCTGTCTTTTTGTTAGAGCCACCTTTTTTATATAAGCTTAACCTGCTGTGAATTAGCTTGTGTACAAAGTGATTATCAAGATAAGATGGAGCAACAAGTAATCATGTTAAGATAAAGAAAAGTAGATGAATGGAGAAAGGGGTCTTGTATGTTTATATTGATAAATAAGGTAGAGTTTGCTTGCTCTTTTTAACACACACTTAGACATAATAATTATCGAGAGTGGTGCTCTAGTGCGATTACTGTATTATACTGTATTTCCGAGCAATCACTTGGACTGGATCTTGTAGTCATTATACAGATGATAGTGTGTCTGGACTTGCCTTGCACTGATTCATAATTATTGTGTATATACTTAGCTGTAGTTTAGGGATAAATGTGTTACTTTAGTTAAATTTGACCCTCCTTTGGTAACATATAAATGTCCTCATCTGAAAAGCAAACTTTTAATGAATAAATAATTTTTTATAATGCTTTTTGAAAAATGCAAAAGCTGTTATTTTAGTGTTAAGTTTTGAACTATTAGTTTTTCCATGATGGTGTCATTTTAATAACTAGGTAAACATTCTTTTGCCTTATAAATAATGAGTATATGGGTCTTTTGACAGAAAGATCCGGCTCACAAGAGCCATTCATTAGTTTTAAACTAGTTCCACTATATGTATTTTTGTGCATTTATGATGTCATAATATCCATCCAATTATTGTCATAAACATTTTCACTAGAAATTATATTATCATAATTGTTATTGTAGCGTCACCACTGGATTTCACTGCAATTCACATCCAGTGAAATATGATGCCAGGATAGTTGTTATGGCGCCATCACTGCACACACCAGTGAATCCAGTGGTATCCAGTGAAATGCAGTGATGAAGTGAAGTATGATATCAGATTAGCTCTTGTGACACCATCATTCTATTCCACTGGATTTCACTGGAGCGTGCAATGGTGGTTTCACAAAAGCCATTCTCATATCATATTTCACAGGTATTATATTATCTGTCACGGTTTTGTCACAGCAGTTTACTAGAGAGAGACCCAGATGCAGAATGACCAAGGGAGTGAGGTTTATTGACAAGACAAGGAACGAATGGGATGATGTGAGAGTCCAAACAGTACAAAAGGGCAGGCTGCTGGTCCTTGGTCAGACCTGAACAAAGTCTTGCTGGAGAACAAAGGAGATAGAGCAGCCCCAGTCGATGAGAACACTGGATATCAGGCAGCAGCTTGAGGAACCAGGGCTTGATACTTGGAGCAGTAGTGATACCAGTCCAGTCAGAGAGCCAGGTCTTGAGAACAGCAGCCAGGAGGGATTCAGGACACAGAACAGGAACAAACACAAGACATAACACGACACACAAGACAAGACCACAAGAGAGAACAAGCAGCAGCAAAATAACACTCTGACTACACTATGACTAGAAAGAAAAAAAAGAAACAAATACAAACTGCAGAAAGCAAATAAAACCAAAAAAAACAAAGAAACCAAACTAGAGGCTTGAGAAAACTAGAGCAAACATAAAGACAATAAAGACAGTACAGCAAAATAAAAACAAAGAAACCCTAATAAACTTCAAGAGAACTAAATACAAAGCTAACAAAGCTAGGAAAGTAAAATCTAACACTACTAATATGACGAATAGACTGACAAGGAATTGTTTTTCACACAATGAACTAATGCAACGAACCAGCAGATACATGAGGGAAGAGGCACACTATAAAGGAGCAGAACACATGAGGAACAGGTGGACACAATCAAGTTAATGAGGACTAGACTAGGACTAAACAAGGGGGTGTGGTAGAGGGAAACAAGGGGGCAGGACGAGAGGAGCACATGGCCAACATAAACAAAGACAAAGCCATGTGCTCAGACACAAGACAAACAAGGAAACGTTAAACAAAGACAGAACAGACATGACCGTCAGGGCAGGACCCTGACAGAATCGACGTAATGTCTTTAATAACATACAAAAGAAATTTCTGCCTTTTAAATTATTATTATGATCATTAATTTATTCACATTTTACAATATTTTGATCATGAAACCTATTCTCAAATCTGTTAAAATAGAATTATTATCATTATCATTAACAACAATAAAACTACATTTCGCTACGTTACCACGCAGAAACAATTCCTATTGGTTGTTTTACCTTATTGCTTTGATCATGATTGGCTAATCTGGCTGTCATCCAGGAAACAGTCAGTGGGAAAATAAAAAATATTTTTTGTGCTTTTCAAACAAGTCCGGTGATTTTTGTCTTTTAAACCAGAAAAACGGCTGACAGATCTAACCGACACTCGCGCCACAGAAACTAAAGCAACAAGTAGACAAACCCACTCATTCACTATATTGCAATAACTTTTAACTTTTTGTTAATCATTATTTATGATCCGCTTCGTCAGTTTCATCAAGCATATCCATGTGATGCTAATTAAGTTTACTAATGCAGCCGAAGCCCCGGTAACGTTAAACACATCGGCTCGAGGAGCATTTATGATGGCTGTTTTGCTAACGTTATTTACCATTTCAGACTGATATTTGCTCCTCACGTTTTTTAATTCGAAACTGATACTTGCACATGTTTTTGAAATCAATGTTTTCAGAGCAAAGGCAACGTGGAGTGCTGGGATGTCAAAGGCAACAAGATGGCTGCAATACTACGGGCCTAAAATGAAGTAAGTAGAATTCACATTGATTTAATTGATGGGTTTTAGTGTTATGCGAGAT
>NW_015663491.1:594421-601814 GCF_001515625.1 Sinocyclocheilus rhinocerous
TAGGAATCGATAACTGGAAAAAAAAAAAAAAAGACGAGATCAAAATAAGGAAAGAACCCAAACAAGAGGTTTGATATAACTAGAATAAAAATAAAGACAGGAACTAGACTAGAGCAAATTAACAAAAAGCAAAGAGCACCTAATAAACCTCTAGAAAACTAAATGCAAAGCTAGACTGACAAGGAGTGTAAAATAACACTACTAATACGACTAGTAGACTGACAAAGAATTCTCTTCCCACAAGGAACTAATGCAACGAACCAGCAGAGACATGAGGGAAGAGGCACACTATAAAGGAGCAGAACACATGAGGAACAGGTGGACACAATCAAGTTAATGAGGACTAGATTAGGACTAAACAAGGGGGTGTGGTAGAGGGAAACAAGGGGGCAGGACGAGAGGAGCACATGGCCAACATAAACAAAGACAAAGCCATGTGCTCAGACACAAGACAAACAAGGAAACGTTAAACAAAGACAGAACAGACATGACCGTCAGGGCAGGACCCTGACATTATCAGAATGGCTGTTGTGACATCATCACTGCGCACTCCATTGAATCCAGTGGTATCCATTGAAATGCAGTGATGAAGTGAAATATGATATCAGAATACCTGTTGAGACGTCATCACTATATTTCATTGGATACCACTGGTTTCACTGGAATGTGCGGTGATGGTGTCACAAAAGCCATTCCAATATCATATTTCCATGGATATCATAGGTATTATTTAAACATTATATCAGAATGGCTATTGTGACATCATCACTGCACTCCAGTGAATCCAGTGGTATACATTGAAATGTAGTGATGATGTCACAACAGCCCTTCTGCTAATGTTTATATCATACCTATGATATTCAGTGAAATATAATATCAGAATCACTGGATTCACTGAAGTGTGCAGTGAAATCCAGTGAGGTGTCACAATAGTCATTAAAATATAGCATATTTCACTGAGTGTGAATTCCAATTGAAATCCAGTGATGATATCATAAATACATCACAATGTCATAATGGGTATCATGATGTCACAATGCATATTCATAAAGGGCATTTTAATTCTTTCATAGAATGTAACGCTTTTATAGATTTAATTGAAATGTACAAATTCTATATGTGTACATGTTTTGAAGATTAATTGTGTGTACCCCCAGTAAAAAGAAATGAATGTGTTAGAAGAGTGTGTGTCAGTCCTGAGTTTAAATATAGCACCACTTAGTCCCTCCCACCCTCTCTCTCTTTCTCGCTCAATCTTTCACTCTCTCTCTCTTGGCTTTGCTTGAATTCCAGCTTGACCTTCTCCTCAGTTAGGGCTTGCTTTTATCAAAAGTCTAGTAGGAGCTACACAGGAAGGCTGTGTTTCCTTGAACTTGCGGTCTCCTACTCCCATAACTCCAAGAGCAAAGCCCTGCTATCCCAAGTTCGTGGCTGTTTGATAGGGCTGCCCAGCATGGTGCAGGTCCACAAAGACAGGGCGGGAAGACAGATTGGAAGTATGGAGCTCTGGTGGAGGTAGAGGGCTAGTTTTGTTTTGGATTACTGGAACTGACACGGCCGCATCATGGAGCTTTCTCCCGTGCGGTGGAGTCGGGCCAGCGTCATCAGCTTCATCAAGGGCCTTGGTAGGTGCCACATAAGCAAAAGGTCTGAGGGTGCGTGGGTGTTGTTCATGTTCTCAGCGCTTGCTATAAGGAGGTTGCATTCTGTCTGTGGATTCCTGATAGTGTGTTCAACGCTCATGAAGCGAGCAAAATATTTCACAATTCCTTTCCAGCAGCTCCCCTCCTCATTCAGTTTGAAATGCTCGGGCTCGACAGCAAATTCGGAGGTGTCAACTGACGTCCGCTGTTTGTCCATAAATAACGTCGTTGATGTTAATGTTATGTACAGATGACTGTCAAGCCAACCATATGTTGTAAATTCAAATTGTGATTAACAAATGTTCAATGTCTGTTTTGGTCTTGTTTGATAATAATCATCCAACAGCTTCTAAATATTCTGGTTTCCTTCTAGGTGGTTTGTCTCATGTCATTTAGCACAAGTACTAATCATTCCATTGTTCTACCCTTGACCTGAGCAGTGGTCCGGTCATGAACTCCTATTAACATGGCGTGAAGTTTAAACTCTGAGGTCTGCCAGAGGAATTTTAGATGGCAAAATATCAGCCTGACATGCAGTGCATTTCTTCGTTGGAGCTTACTGAAAGAATTTCCAAACTATATCTGAACACCAGAATATTACAGATTCTGAGTAGCAATGCTTTGACAAACATCCACTACACTACTCTCACATATTCTTCAAAAAACTGAAAAGGTGTAGTTAACAATGAAGACCTAAGAAGTGTAATTGTGACCGTGTAGAGGAATTATCTGCTTTTGATGTTGCTTGAATGGGGGATTAAGCAGCAGTGCGTGCGTCACTGTTGACATGGATTGCTTTAGTTTTATATTAGCAAAAAATAGTTAATGAACAGTCCTTTAAGAGTTTTAATCTCTAACTGTTAATAAAAGCACTTATGCAATCATCATTTTGAGGTAATTGCCTCAATTTTAAACTACTGCACGTCTCTTTAAACTGCTCATATTGCTGTTAGGAATTTTTTTTTCCTATTCGTTTTGCAGCTTGTGACTTGTGAGGTTGCAGGGGTCTATTCTAAGAGGAGCACATGCTCGAAGCCCCTGCAGCCACATGACGTGGGCTCCCCCGGCTCCGGCCTGCCTGCTGACCCCCCTCCCTCCTTTAGGAGCGATGACATGGTCATGCCAAAAATGAAAACACCAGCTGCTCCATCCGTGGCCCATGTGAGATGGTGCTCTCAAGGCATACTGTAGACTCAGGCCTCAACCCTAACATTGACTACGTTTACATGGACATCAGTAATCTAATTATTTATCTTATTCTAAATAAGCCAATATTATGATTATGGTGTTTACATGAGTTGCTTTTAGAATAATCCTTTCATGTTCCCGTTTTACATGTTATAGTACATAGTTCGATTACTGGCACACGTCATTACGTCCCCACATGACGCCATCTGACGTCACCTCCGGAATTTCACGTATAAACATGTAGTTCGTCTTCGTGATGATGCCATGTACAGTTTTGGGTGTTTCATTTTTAATTTTATGAAAGCTTCAAGTGCAGTTAATTATTTGTACGTGCATACAGACGATGGCGGTGTTGAAGCTCTTTTATTTGCCGTCAAACAGTTGACCACTGCCGTGTGTGTATCCTGTTGCAAAATGCAGCGAAAAGTCCTACACGGCGGTAATAATGTGATTAAGGTGTTTACATGTCTATAACCAATAACTAGCGTCTTTATGTAAAATATCTCTAACATTTCAATTTGTACATTTCAGTGTGATCATTAAAGCTAGTAAAGTCTATAGCCAAAAGTCTACAATCCCAGATGTGATGAAGACATGTATTAATCTCGTTCTTCACCACCAAGCAATTTGGTAATATTTGTGACTTGTAACTTGCAATTTGGAAACATTTGTGATTTGTAACTTACAATTTAGCATTGCGTTTGGAAGGCCTAGAAGAGAAGAGATAAACAAACAGCAAACTTTTGGTCATGTAGCTGCCGCTAACTTGTGTTAACAATATAAACAACTCGACAAACCTGAGATTTTGTTATTGCAAAGTGGAAATAGTCCTTTATTGGAGCAGGACCTTGTCCACTGATCTCAAACAGAGTTTCTCCCAGTAAACTCGCCATTCCCGGATTCCGTTGACGCGTTACCAGGACAACATAAACTCCAGCCTGCGTCATCTCCAGAGGGAATTATTAGTGTGATTTCACACTCATCCTCGACATATTAGATATCACATTCTGTCGTTGACTGGATGCGGCCTGTTCTTATTTATTGTATGGACGGACGCTTTTCTCTTTATTAGACGAATAGTCGTGTCTTCACGAACGCTGCGTTAAAAGTCGAATGTGTTAAACGGTCGCCTGCCATCGGGAGCACGGTTTTGGCGTCGCTTATGTCAGGCAATGGACATCTGAAACATTATACTGCATTATATATTATGTTCTAGTTAGCTAATAGGATCTGCTCATCGGTAATAGTCCCTACATACCACCTAGATTTGTCATAGCAAAGCATCTGAATACTTAAGTTACATCATTGCAGTATTTTGAAGGCTTTTTTTCTTTTCTATAATGGCAAAATTCCGTTTTATGGCTTTGTCACCGTGCACTGTGCATATGTTTAGTGTAGATGTGAACAATTAAAATGTGAAAAAAGTAAATGGTTTGAATATATATAATTTATTTTGAACATAATGAATATTGAATTTATGACTCTACTATTTAAACCATAAAAATAACCTGTCATCGTACATCTTTGTTGACAAAAAATAAAATGGATGAGTTCATCTGGCAGCTTTAACAGAATAAATGTAGAAATCATGCACCTTTGATCATAGGTAAATGCGTTAATTAAAATGTTCTAAAGAACATTTGATGACTGTTCATGCAAGAACAGAGTGGTTTAAGTAATTGATGAAAAATAGTTGTCACTGACTACGTTTACATGGACATCAGTAATCTAATTATTTACCTTATTCTAAATAAGCCAATATTATGATTATGGTGTTTACATGAGTTGCTTTTAGAATAATCCTTTCATGTTCCCGTTTTACATGTTATAGTACATAGTTCGATTACTGGCACACGTCATTACGTCCCCACATGACGCCATCTGACGTCACCTCCGGAATTTCACGTATAAACATGTAGTTCGTCTTCGTGATGATGCCATGTACAGTTTTGGGTGTTTCATTTTTAATTTTATGAAAGCTTCAAGTGCAGTTAATTATTTGTACGTGCATACAGACGATGGCGGTGTTGAAGCTCTTTTATTTGCCGTCAAACAGTTGACCACTGCCGTGTGTGTATCCTGTTGCAAAATGCAGCGAAAAGTCCTACACGGCGGTAATAATGTGATTAAGGTGTTTACATGTCTATACTGCACTTCAGTAATGCGACTAAAATAGGAATACTCCACATATCTTAATTCGATTTCTGTTTACTTCGAATATGACTTTAGCCAGATTAAAGTAATCAAAAATCTCTGTTTACATGGTAGATTCTTAATCAGAGTATTGTCTTAATCGTGTTAAAATCGGATTATTGTTGTCCATGTAAACGTACTCATTGACAGCACCACTTTCAGTATTTCATATCTGTCAAAATATCTGTCATGTTTTTTAATTTGATAATCTGGCAAGTTGATTCCATCTCAAAGCATTTGATTGGCCTGGCACTTTTGCTTCTGTGTGGGATCAGAAAATCACCTAAGTTGTATTTACTCGAGTCACTAGCACCACACAACATGTCGGCGCTTGTCAGTGCACTGATTAGCGCAACAATTGAGTTACTAATAAGACCTATAATAAACTAATCCTGTTTTTTTTGTGCATTCCCAGCATCCCCCATAGGAAAGCGCACCCTCCCTCAAGTGAACAGCGCTCCGGGCGAGAGGAAAGGCCCTGTTGCCACCATGCCAGTTACCGTGGACCCAGAGAGCAAACCGGGCGAGTATGTCCTCAAAAGCCTGTTCGCCAACTTCACCACCCTGTCTGAACGCAAAATACGCATCATCATGGCAGAACCACTGGTAAGAGACCCTTTTTTTGTTTGATGTCAGACATTTTTCAGGCAAGACAAAGTCAAACATCTCTTGGGATCTAATTTTCCAAAGCATTTACATGCAGATCATCTGAGACACAAGACCTCAAATGCAAGTAAATAAAGTCTAGCCCATATTAAAGCAGTCACCACAAGTCAGAGTTTGGTTTGAGGCTTTCTAACGCCTCATTTTAGCTGATTCTCTGGTATGTTGAGTAGTCTAGAAAAACAGGAACTGTACAGTATGCTGTCTAAATCAATTAGACAAAGGAGGAGAGATATGTAACAGCCATGGCATACATGTTATTAATGACTGTGCTTTGGCTTTTATTAGTAATTGCTTTAGTTGGCAGGCATCGAATGTTAATACTTCACAATATATCTTCAAACTGCACTACTAGCCGTGAGATACTGCGTATGTTTTTGGTGCAGTGGCTTAGGTTGCCTGGTCTCTCTGTATCACTGTAATTCCATTATGCTGGAGTGCAGATTTAAGTGGACAGGAATGAGTTTCGTCTGCTTGGTATGTTCAAGCCAAAAAGCTCACATACCAAACAGGAAGCAGTCAAAGCTCTCAGCACACCCATTTAAGTAATATCTCTGTGCACAGACATGCTGTGCCTGGACAGTGTGTGCTTTAAGTTAATGAATCAATTTCACATTCGTGACTTTGTCATTGCAGCTGAGGTGCTGAGTTTTGTCAAGTGCATTTTCAAGTCAACAGCCAGTAATGTACAGTTCACAATTTATAGATCACAGCAGTAACTTCACATCAGATTCAAAGTTCAACCATAATAGAATCATTACCTTTAGAAACAGATCACAGCCATGACCTAGACATCTATATTCAACCTGTTTGTAGAATCTCAGCTCTCCTTTGACCATGTCCACACTTGTTAACCTGAAAGTGTGTGTGTGTGTGTGTCCACAAGAGTGACTATGTGTTATGGGGTTAATCACTTGATTTGACCTTCAGACCCAACCCCAGTTAAGTTGTTCACTTGGCTTCAAGGGCTTCTTTCCCACGCCTGCACATTAAAGCTGTGGCATCTTTAGATTAAGTTCAGAGGATTACAGTTGTTTTAGTGCTAAGAATGAGTATAAGAGTCTTCGCTGACCTCTTTCAATCATTGATAATGCTCACATGAGCTATAGGCACACCAAGACAAGCTTTTTTGCATTTGTTACACAGATTTTGGAGCGAAAACATGGAATAAAGTGGTCAACAATTCTGAGAGTACTACAGTTTTATTGGCAGCTGAAAGCTTAATTAAAATTAGCCTCTAAAGTTAACTCTTTCTCTGCCAGCATTTTTTTTTTTTTTAAGTTGCCAGTCTCTGGCATCATTTCTGATCATTTTCACAAAAATGTCTTGGCCCCCAGAATATTTTTCTGTATGAATATGTCAAAAGAAAGTATAGAGCCTCTGCTTTTTTAATGAACACTTGAATGTTAATATGTTTCATTAAAAAAGCAACATTTTGAACAAAAAGCTGAGAAGGAAGTTTTGATTTATATGCTGTTTAAAGTTTGATAATCGCATTATTTTTTATATGCATCTGCTTACATGTGCTGTCACTTGTTTTTGCTGCTTCTTCACTTGTGTTTTGATCTGGAGATTCTGTACTTATTCAGAAGATTTTTAATAGCGCCCCCTATCGTATAACAGTGAGAACACGGAAAGCCAAAATATTCAGTCAATGGCGAGGGAGCGTTTTCTAATAAGTTATGAAAAATTCCGTCAATGGTGGG
>NW_015663491.1:603028-610510 GCF_001515625.1 Sinocyclocheilus rhinocerous
CCGTCAATGGTGGGGGGGGGGGTAATTATTAAACACTCAAGAACTTGGTGAATGAAGTCTGAAGTCTGTAAAGGTTTGTGAGTGCAGATTCCATTGATTATATGTTATTTCAAGTTCATTCATTACAAAAGAAAAATGGTTTTCCAGCTGGGAATCTGCAGCCAATTATCTACGACTCTTAAGTTCTTTTTGATGTTCTGCAGGAAAAGCCCCTCACCAAGTCTCTACAAAGAGGAGAAGACCCACAGTTTGATCAGGTGAGAGCAAGTGACATTTTCCATATCCTTCCTGACTTTTAAGACTTTTATCCTGCCTGATACACACTCACAATTAAACAATAAGGGCTGTAGATATGTTTTTGTTTTCTTTCCACCAAAAATTGATAGCTCTGGAAATGATAAAGTAATGTTGAAAAAGAATAAATGATCTGCTGCCATACCATCCAACTTTTCTTGCCCTTCTCTATTGGTAGATCTTTAGTCATCATCAGTCAGACCCTAAGAATAGCATTCCTATAGTTGGTGCAATGCTGTCCCGACTTTACCCCTCTGTACTGAATTCTTAAGCAGTCTGAACGTGTGTGTGTGCATGAACATCTCACAGTGGTTGGGGGAATACCAGGCCGTCTCTGCCCAGACACCCCTCCCTTCCTCTATTTGGTTTAGCTCAGCCTGTATGACTGTCTCCACTCCCTGGATCTCAATTCTGGCTGTTTTCTGTTGACCCGAATACCACCCATAATAACATTTCATTTATGCTGCATCTCAATTTGCCTAGTTAAGCTACAGTATGCCCTAAAAGTATGTATTCATTTTCTGGAGAAAAAGTACATATTTTTGAGTGTGCAGCAGAAGAATTGACATGTTTTGGGACATACTACTGAATCCTTCTGTAAAGCACAATGGGTGGTGGGCAATATTAGCCACAGGTTACTTTCTTTAGATCTTTTGGGATAATCATTTCAACATACTATGATTTATAACACACTAATTCTTATTTCAAATACTATTTAGGCTATAGATATTGTATACTATATATAATACAAATTGAAATGTAGCATTACAGTCTTTTATATGGGCACATTCAAGCAATGTTGGCCATACCGTACTACCCACTGTTTTTTTTTAATTAAGCGCTATGCACAACATGTAAATTGTCTGCATGCATAAATTACCCAGATGACTTCCGTTGTTAAAATATGGATGCTGCATACTGTTTCACATACTATTTTTATAAAATAGGTATACAGTATATACTGTACCCTTTGCATTTTGTGCAGTACAATTAGTGCTGTGACAGTTAATGAACAGTTTTCTGAAGTTGCTTCCGTTTCCCCACAGCTGATCAGCACTATGAGCTCTCTTGCTGAGTATTGTCTTCCCTCCATCCTGCGGACGCTATTTGACTGGTATAAAAGACAGAACGGCTTGGAAGACGAGTCCCATGAGTACCGCCCACGTGCAAACACCAAGTCCAAAAAGTGAGTCTTCACCAAGATTTAAAGTTACTGAAGTTACTAATCTTCACCAAGATTACTAAAGTTACATTAACATTTCTGAACTATTTTTTAAACTTTGAAATTTGTAAACTCTTATATAGGGTATGGTGAAATGTTTGGCCAGTTTGAACCCTGTCTATAGAGTATACTTGAGGTAAAAATAGAGCACACAAAATCAGGTATCTGCTCTTTAAGTCAGTTTAATCTGATTTAATGTCTTTTGCATAAGCGTGATAATAGGATCCTGTATATTTGTGTGTTTATGTATGTGTGCTCTAGTGTGGATGGAAGCGTGTGATTGATGCCTGTCGTCAGGAAGCCTTGCCTTCATCTTATGAAATACAATCTCTACTGCAGTGCACTGCACAGCAGCTCATCTGACATTAGGCCAGTAATAGCTAAAGGGCTGTGATGATTGGCTGTTTTTGAATAGATGCACTAACAAGATTAGTATCGTCTGGTGTATCTTTTTCCTGTGGACATTTCTATGTAAGCCTACTTTCATAATAATGTTTTTTAATAGTGTATTTTAGAAATGGGTCACTTAAAACATTTTCTTAGCCTAAATTATTTGCCACATATTAATGGCAAAGGCAAGGTAGAAATTCCTCAGCAGTGATATGCAATCTCATGTCCGCAGACCGTAATCAAATATCGCTATTGGCAGTTAGGTTTGGTTACATCAGTGCTTCAGAATCAAATACAGGCCATAGAGGATTTCAGAAGCTCTCATGGCACAAACCCCGGAAGCATATTTATGTTATTGACTTAAGCAAGCAGTGATTGTTTATCAAAATGTGATTTATTCAGTTTCTTGTTCCCTCTCTCTTTCAGTGATGAACAGCAGAAAGATTATCTGATGGAAAGAAGGGACTTAGCAATAGACTTCATATTCTCACTTGTGCTTATTGAGGTTTTAAAACAGGTAATAATAATTATTTCAATTTTGATTTAATCATTTACATTTTATTTTATTGTACTTATTTAATATAAAGTAATAAATAAATATATTAATTAATGAAATTCATTCTTTAATTATATTCTATTATTTAATTTATGTTAATTTATGTCTTTTTACTCTTCCTTTTTCTGGCTTTCTTTGTAGATCCCTCTCCACCCTCTTCTGGACGGCCTCATTCAGGAAGTCATTAACCTGGCCTTCAAACACTTTAAGTACAAAGAGGGGTAACGATCCATTCAAGTTATTTCCTCCATCCACCATAATCCATAATTTTCCTGCATGTGTTTGCATGAGTAAATCTGCCTAATAAGCATTTTACATTATTTTAATTTTCCCTCAGTCGAGTGTACTCACTGCAAATGTAAGTGCTGTTAAGTCAGTAAAAATGATGGTCTTTCTCTGTCCTGCAGGTACCTTGGGCCCAACACAACCAACATGCACATAGTGGCTGATCTGTATGCAGAGGTTGTCGGTGTCGTGGCCCAGTCCAGGTAAATTATGAAGCAGCAAAATCAGAACATATTTAGAGTTTAATATACAGTTATGTGGAGTGAGATTTTGGACCAGTGAAACCATTTTCGCTTGATGTTGTGTTGGGCCACCACTGTAAAATCTGGATCCTAAACCAAAACCACATGCGTTTGCTTTAAAATTCCCACCTCACCTCGAAATGGATGGCTCCATGATTCCTCTTGAAGCCAGCGACCTGGTTTCAAGCTCAAAATTATGGTGGCATTCTTCTTCCTGTGACAGAGTGTCTAGTGTTAGATGAAACACTAATGGGAGCCCATTACCCTGACAGACGAGACGTCTCGTTTGTCGGTGTCGTGGCCCAGTCCAGGTAAATTATGAAGCAGCAAAATCAGAACATATTTAGAGTTTAATATACAGTTATGTGGAGTGAGATTTTGGACCAGTGAAACCATTTTCGCTTGATGTTGTGTTGGGCCACCACTGTAAAATCTGGATCCTAAACCAAAACCACATGCGTTTGCTTTAAAATTCCCACCTCACCTCGAAATGGATGGCTCCATGATTCCTCTTGAAGCCAGCGACCTGGTTTCAAGCTCAAAATTATGGTGGCATTCTTCTTCCTGTGACAGAGTGTCTAGTGTTAGATGAAACACTAATGGGAGCCCATTACCCTGACAGACGAGACGTCTCGTCATGTTCACAGGGAGCTTCATCAGTGTCACAAAGATGGAGCTTCTCCCTGTTAGTGTGAGAGCGCCAGTACTGACAGTAATGGCCTCTTTCCATATTTAATAGTGTGAAAAATGTCCTTGTGGCTGAACTAATAATAAGGAAGTCTTAAACTTCTGGAGTCTACATGTGTTTGTTGAAGTCGAACGACATGTTAGGTATGCATGGGTCTGTCCTTCTCCCCAGTGCAGTACGTGATAAATGGCATAATTCAGTCAAACAGTGTGTACAGTGCAAATACACATGGTTGCTTTATTTCTCTGAGTGGGAAAGTAGCCAGTTGGTTTGTAGCTCACCTAAAACAAACATTGAGTCTTGCAGAGAGAGATGCCTCCCTATTCCCCCTCCAGATGCCTTTCTAAATATAGGACTGAAGATCTCTCCCTCTGCCAGAGTGAACTCACAAACACACAAACACTCCCTAACACATGTGTACAAGAAACATCCAAGTCCCGGCCAAACAGAATCTGCTGACTTTGGTGGAATGGATTTAAACTTGGGCTTCCCATTGTAATTTGATTGAATTAATTTACTGATATTCTGATTATTATTAATTGCAGTTGGTTGCATATGTAATGAATATTGAGAAAAGCCCTCAGCTGAAGACAATTAAAAGAGAATTAAATAACAGACAAGTACTGAATGTGACTTTAAAAATCTGTTTATTGTTGTTGTTTTTTTTTTAGTTTTGAGTTTAGTAAATTTTGAATTGATTTTTGGTCAATCTGTCTAAAGTAGACGTGGAATGCTTTCAGGCAGGAAACTTTTTTGTATACTGTCTGCAGTATTTTTAAATTATGTACACATGTGGACTGACATCTTTACCCATGTCTCGTTGTATCTTGCTTCAGCATAAATTTGCATTTATTCATTTAAACTTACAAATGAGAAACATCATAAGCAATTTATCATAAGATATATTGTGCAAATATGGATAAACAAGCAACAGCTTGTAATTAAATCGCCATTGCAGAATGATGGGAATCAAACCAAAACTTTGCTGTTTTGCTATATTTTTATTATTATATTTATTTAGCTGTATTATTTTTTATAAATATTAATTCCATTCAATTCGTCCCAGGTTTCCTGCAGTGAGGAAGAAGTTCATCTCAGAGTTGAAGGAGCTCAGGCAGAAAGAGCAGAGCCCGTATGTGGTCCAGAGCACCATCAGCCTCATTATGGGGGTCAAGTTCTTTCGTATTAAAATGTACCCAGTGGAAGATTTTGAAGCGTCTTTCCAGTTTATGCAGGTACACACCAAATCAATACTACAAATGTTCTATTTTAACTGACAAACAGTGTACACGATGATAAATAAAAATCTTTCTCTTGTACTCTTATATGTTTTTAGGAGTGTGCTCAATATTTCTTGGAGGTGAAAGATAAGGACATTAAACACTCTCTGGCTGGACTCTTCGTAGAGATACTCGTCCCTGTAGCCGCAGTAAGTACAGCCGTCTTTGCTGCAGTAAACACTGCCAAGCTAAGTATTTGAATGCTTAAATATTTTAAATATTTAAATGTGTTTTTTATTTATGCACTAAATTAGAATTTGTTTGAGTAAGAAAAAGTTTACAGAATTCTGTATGCAGATTTAAATTTTAATGAGTTTCCTATTCAAACTGTAATTCTCAACATGATGTTTCTCTTCAGACGGTAAAGAATGAGGTGAACGTGCCCTGTTTGAGGAACTTTGTGGAAACGCTCTACGATACAACGTTAGACCTGTCATCCAGGAAGAAACACTCTCTGGCAAGTCTGGCTCTCTTTTCCCAAGCTTGAGAGCAGTAGAGGGAGATGCATCAACAGTAATTGGCTCATAGCTGACATGTTTTTGCTGTCTGTGATGTTTCAAATAGTCCATCTCTAAAAAATATTTCAAATTTTCAAAACTTAACATAACAACTGTTGATTTTATACATTCCTAACCTGTGGGACACAATAGCTAGCTGTGTGATGTGTGTGAGTTGTGCATTTTGACATTCTTGTTAAAGGCAGAGTAAGTGATTTCTGGTAGCCAATGTTGATATTTGAAATCACCAAAGCTACAAGTTTGTTTTGCTATTCGGCCCGAATCAGTTTTCTAAAGTGTTTTGGAAAAATCACATACCCTGCCTTTAAAGGGCATCGTTTCAGTTTATTTGTTTGCCACAAATTGCCGCTAAATATTTTGCAATCCAGCTTAAAGATAACAACTCAAGTGGAAAATTATTATGACAGCAAAGTACTTTCTAAAATATGTTTGAGAGCAGTGCTTCTTAAAGTGTAGTTCTCAACCCAAAAATGCCCATATACACTTAAATAAATAATGTGAAATTTTTTAAATAATTTACAATACTGAAATTACTAAGAGTAAATGTGCTATCAGACATTTTCTTGGCAAATATTTTAATGAAACCATAGCAACATGGCTGCTGCAATTATTTTTACTCTATTAAATTCATACCTGCTTTAAGCTGTCTAAGAATATTTAAAAATCTTTGTTTTTGTGTTTATTTTAATCACTTTTTGATTATAGCTTCGACCTGTTCAAACTATGTTTTTTTGATTGGAATTGTGGTTACCATGATTAATAATGATTTCAGTAGGAATTTGTGTGTGTCTGAATTGCTACAGATATAAAGAAGTGTAGGAGAGAGAGAGTTTGAATACACTTTGTTCTAGAGTGATTCACTGACTTTGATCAGTTTTCGAATTTTACAATTCTTGTTAAGGACATACTGTATAATGTAATCATTGATCTGTCTTTTTTCTTTCTCAGGCTCTGTATCCATTGGTAACATGTCTGCTGTGTGTGAGCCAGAAGCAAATCTTTCTAAACAGATGGCACGTCTTCCTCAACAACTGCTTGTCCAACCTGAAAGTGAGTCTTTGTGATCCACAAAACTTGTGTGATACAATAGACCTGAGATGAAGTCAGATTATGGATGAGCATATCGCAACAGATCACATGAAAAAATTAATGCAGTTTTGTTGTGCAAGGCAGTTGTGTAAGCATCATGTGATTGCATGTTCTTTTAATCATTGGAGACCATCAGTCAAGTGCACAGAAATTTAAAGTGGCAGCTGTTATAAGCAAATAGCTGTTAAAAATGTGTGCAGAGGGAGGGCAGCAAAATGTAGGAAAGTTATGCATGCTTGAAGGGGAGGCAGGTAGGACAGGAGAATCATTTATCATTAGCTTTAACATCTCATTGTACATTCTGTACTCAGCAATTCAGTCTTTATACCTGTGTCGGTGTGTGAGAGAGGCAGAGTGAAAGAATGAATGAAATGAGTTGGGGCAAGAAAAGGGAGGTGCAAAATAACCATGAAGTACAGCACTGAGAGACCTTCTGACAATGATGTTTAACAAGATGCTAAATCTTTCTTTCAAGCTTTCAGCTCTTAATCTGATTTCCATTATCTCTCATTGTCTTTGAGTCTCAGGCAGTTGTCATGTTGTACTTGCAGCGGTCTGCTGCAGTTAGTCTGAGAGCTGCTGACTTGTTATGTAATGAAGGTTTTGACCTGTAGGAAAAAGATCTGTTTGCTTTAGGCTACGTTTACACGACAACAATGTAGTCAAAAACAGAAAAGTTTTTCCCTTGCGTTTTTAAAAAGTTTCACATATACACGACAACGTTTTCAAAATGATTCGCGTTTACACCATAGACTGTATAAAAACATGGACGTACGCCTCCCGAGTATCCTGCTCCGCCATGGCCTCCCGTGTCCCCTGCTCCGCCTTGGCGCCCCGAAGGGGTACTGCCCACTGTCCCGTGTCTGTCCTGAGGGACCTCCAGAGCGCCCACCCCCCATCCCCGTTGGACCCGTTGGA
>NW_015663491.1:610698-611220 GCF_001515625.1 Sinocyclocheilus rhinocerous
ATTATTTGTCAGAACACCGGCATTGTAGGCTACTCTCCCAGGAAACTGCCCTCGTCCTCCGTTAAATGCATTGCTCACATCTGAATATTTGGGTTGAACTGTTCTGGAACAGTGTTGTAAATACAACTTAACCACTGATTTCTAGTTGTGTCCTCTTTTGGAAGGCCAAACAAAGTAGTTTCGCTTTCATAACGAAACACAAAGCGTCTCCACGACATGGCGGTGGCGCCGGCAACAACAATACTACAGCGAGAATCAAAGTTACACATTCTTTCTTTGCGTGAACATTTGGGCGGTGTTATGCAAATTTTCCCACACAGTGACGTAGACATGTGGGGGCGTGTTTAAACGAGGCATTTTAGGTAGGCGTGGTTGACTCTTAACTTTTATAAAGAATATCTCTTTGGATTTGAGACTTTAGTCTTTGCAACTTTACAGATCTTATCTATGCACGAACAGCTTGTAACACTCCAAAAAGAAAGGAAAACTTGAAATAGCATCATATGACCCCTTTAAATCTCA
>NW_015663491.1:611242-682995 GCF_001515625.1 Sinocyclocheilus rhinocerous
AGCGAGAATAAAAGTTACGCCGCCTTTCTTTGCGTGAACATTTGGGCGCTGTTATGCAAATCTTCCCACATCGTGACGTAGACATGTGGGGGCGTGTTTAAACGAATGTTTTAGGAGGGCATGGACGAGTCTTAACTTTTATAAAGAATATCTCTTTGAATTTGAGACTTTTGTCTTTGCAACTTTAGGGATCTTATCTATCCACGAACAGCTTGTAACACTCCAAAGAGAAAGGAAAACTTGAAATAGCATCATATGACCCCTTTAAAACAATACAATTAAATGTGTTAAAATATATATTATGAATCCATTTATTACATATAATTTTATATAAATGTTAATTTATTATAATTTATATAAATATTTATTTCTTATATAATTTTTCTTTCTTTTTTTAAGCTGATCTGTTGTTTGAAGCTTTTTTATTGTTGAAATAATGTAAATTATGGAATTAGTGGAAATTATACAGACGTTCAAAAAGTGCACATATTTGGTGATCATAATTTATTAGATGCATCACAGGAACGTAACTGGAAATTACAGCGAAGTGCTCTTCTTTCAGAACAAAGACCATAAAATGGCCCGGGTGGCACTTGAATCTCTCTATCGGCTGCTGTGGGTCTACATGATCCGAATCAAATGTGAAAGCAACACTGCAACACAAAGGTAGCATACTGAAAATCAGAAACATACAAGCCACAATTTAAGAAATATATTTCTAATGTAAGAAATATAATGGATATTTCAAATGCATTACACTGCCAGTGATGATGAAGAGTAAGATTTGATGATGTTGATTCTGATGATTGACATCTGTTAAGATGACGTTTTTATATTTTTATCCATTCCAGCCGCCTCACCTCAATCATATCAACGCTGTTCCCTAAGGGTTCACGGAGCGTCGTTCCTAGAGACATGCCGCTCAACATATTTGTCAAGATAATTCAGTTCATTGCCCAGGTTTGACACCCACACACCTTTGTACACCTGATAAGCATCTAAGAAAATATTAGCTACACATCTATGTTTTTGTGTCATGGCTTTTTCATATAACACACAGTAATATCATCTTTGTTTCTCTCCTTTCTACAGGAAAGGCTGGATTTTGCAATGAAAGAAATAATATGTGATCTGCTGAGTGTTGGAAAATCAGCCAAAGCTTTCAGTTTAAATCCAGAGGTAATGTTTATTCTTAAACACACACCCCCACATGTTTGCTTCAAATGTTCTAATGTTTTTACATGAAGCTTAATTATAAATTCTACCTAAAATGCTAAAAAAAAAATATTATAGAATTAAAATAGTATGTGATTTGCTGAGTGTTGGAAAATGTCTGTATAGCAAAGTAAACTCATACAAATGCATTCATCCCAGTAGACTGAGTTGAGATCTTGTCATGAGAAAATGCATATTTGGTTTATTTTCTGATATCTGTGTGGTGTATGTCCAGAGAATGAACATTGCTCTGAGAGCATTCCTCGTCATAGCCGATAACCTGCAGCAGAAAGATGGTGAACCACCCATGCCGAACACAGGGGCCACTTTGCCTTCTGGGAACACTCTGAAGAAGAAAAAAACCTACCTCAGCAAAACTCTAACTGAGGAGGAAGCAAAACTTATAGGTCAGGCCACTGATATTGCGAACTCCTACTTGTGTGTGCTTGAGTTTGTTGTGCATCTTACAGTTTTTTATAGTCTGGATTGTTTATGCCGTTCCCTGCAGGTATGGCACTGTATTACTCCCAGGTCAGGAAGGCCATTGATAACATCCTGAGGCACTTGGACAAAGAGGTGGGCCGCTGCATGATGCTCACCAATGCCCAGATGCTTAACAAGGAACCTGAGGATATGATCACGTAAGCAGCTGTTTCTGGCCTGTCTCCACCTATTATTTACCTCTGAGTGTAACATGAGTGGGTGAAGGGAAAGCTCACAACCAGACAACATACTGTATGAGTCACATCCAGCCCACACACCCTGTTTAGACAGTTTGACATTCTCTCTTTTTCCTGTTTCCTTTTGTTTCTCACATTGTTTACTTTTGCATAACTCATCCCCTCTCTTTCTCGGGTCAGGGGTGAGAGAAAACCAAAGATTGACTTGTTCCGGACGTGTGTTGCGGCCATTCCCCGTATCCTGCCAGATGGCCTGTCCAAAATTGAGCTCATCGATCTCTTGGCCAGGTGAGGTTCACCACACACCCTTTGACTAAACAATGCACCGTGCAATAAAAAGCTATAATTGTCACTGATTGTTTTTCTTTTTGCATTTTGCAGGCTGACGGTCCACATGGATGATGAACTCAGACTCATTGCCCAGAATTCCCTGCAGAGTCTGCTGCTAGACTTCTCCGACTGGCGAGAAGACGTGCTGTTTGGATACACTAACTTCCTGCTGCGTGAAGTGCAGGACACACAGCAGGGCCTGCAGGACTCGTCTGTTAAACTGCTGCTGCATTTCCTGACGCAGTGGAGGCTGGCGATACAGGCGCCTGGAAAACGCTCGGCGGAGGTATCAGCATTATGTGCCACTTGACGTTTTGCATGAAAATGTTCTCTTTGCTGGCTGTGCTTATTTAGCCAATGTAAACAGTTGTGGGCATGATCATGTGTATGTGTATATATTTGTTGACCTCAGATGGGAACTCACAGCAGCGGGAGCTCCAGACTGCCGCCCGAGCGCAGTCCTCACTCCACGGTGCTGCACGCTGTGGAGGGTCTGGCCCTGCTTCTGCTGTGCTCCTGCCAGACCAGCACCCGCAAACTGGCTGTGTCCGTCCTCCGAGAGATACGCTGCCTGTTTACAGCCATCGGACAAGCCGAGGTAAGACAATCTGCTGGAACTTTAGCAGATTAGGCCAGAAAAACACAACACAAAACCAAGTAATTAAACCAAACAACTAATTAAAGCAGAATTACACAGAACAAGGCAGAATAAAATATAGATAAAGACAGAATATAATAAAAACAGTTAGAATAGAAAAAGACACAATAGAATCTTGCAGAAAAGGGCAATATAGTAAAGAAATAAAGATAGCATAAAATAGAAAAAAGACACAACAGAATACAAGAGAAAGGAACAGAACAGAATAAAATCAGATAGAATAATAAAAGACTAAGTAGTAAAAAAGAAAAAAGAAACAGAACAGAAGATAGCATAGACGAATAAGACAGACAAAACAAAACAGAATCAGATTAGAAAAAAGATGATAGAATAAAAAAAGAACAGAAAAGATATAACAGAATCTGATAAAATAGAAAAAGAAAATAGTGAAGCAAAAAAGATAGCATAGAATAGAAAAAAGATAATAGAATAGAATATGCATAGAATAGAAAATGACAATAGAATAGAGAAATGAAATAGAGTAGACAAGAACAGAAATATAACAAGTAAAATAGAACAGAAATAATTTGAATATAAAAACAATAGTTTGAAAGGGAAAAGAGAATTAAATAGAAAATAAAAGAAATTAGTTTTATAGTTACAGACAAACATACAGATAATAACCAAACATTAGGTTGGCACTAAAGCTTATTGACTGAATGTATTGAATTGCATTTGATGTCATGTGACCAGTTGAAATCATCCTAAATATGCATACACATGAAGTAGATTGATTTTAGACATAATACTAATCAGTACTAGACCTGTTAGTGCAGCATAAACATTATTCAACAAGAGCCTCATGACTGTCATGTGATTCTGCTCTCAGGATGACGATAAATCCATGATCGAGGTTATGGACCAACTGGCCCCCAGCGTGCTGGAGAGTTTCGTCCATGTGGCCGTCTCTGACTCTGTAGGCATTTCTCATTACCCCAGCGGATGTGTTTCTGTTTGTATATCCATATGTTTATGTGTCGTTCTCAGTATTGACCTCTACTTGCATAAAATTGATTTGTGCCACAAGGCTTTTATAGAACGCGGTCAACAAATGTTTCATAACACTCATGCATGCTTGCTCAAGTTCAGCTATTAAAATCTGTGTTCTGTGAAGGCCACCCTGCCCATGAATCATCACGTGGACCTGCAGTGGCTGGTAGAGTGGAACGCACGCTTGGTAAACAGCCACTATGATGTAAAGAGCCCGTCTCACGTATGGATCTTCGCTCAGTCTGTGAAGGACCCCTGGGTGCTCTGCCTCTATAGCTTCCTTAGGCCGGATCACCTCCCTAAGCACTGCTCCACCGCGCTCAGCTACGCCTGGCCCTATGCATTCACACGTCTACAGCTGCTTATGCCGCTAGTTGACCCAAAGTGAGTATTTACATTATCTTTACTCTTAAAACTTGCCGTTTTGATGATTTTTAGCACGAGTGCTGTCAGAAAAAATTGTTTAAAGAATAGACATTCATGTCCCCAGTAGAAATTATTTTTGAGCCCCTTTCTCTGGTCCCACCCACAGCAGTCCCGTTTATGCCAAAAAGACCAGCACGCCTGGTCCAGCCGATGGCTATGTGACGCTGTGGAGGAATTACCTGATATTGTGCCTCGGTGTTGCCAAACCTAGTATCATGAGTCCAGGTCACCTGAGAGCCTCTACACCTGAAATCATGGCTACCACACCTGATGGCAGTGTCACGTATGACAACAAGGTACATTACACCCATAGCAGTCATGATTTGGAAAATGAAAGAACTGTGATGTCATGAGAACATGTATGTGTTTATGATCAGGTGATAGGCACACCATCAGTGGCGTGGCTCCTGAAACAGCTGGTTCCTCTCATGAGATCGGAGAGTTTAGAGATCACTGAGTCTCTAGTCCTTGGCTTTGGACGAACAAATTCCCTTGTGTTCAGGTATTGTTTTTAATAAAGAAGCTTCTTTCTGAACCCAGTGTACTATTTAGCATATTTGTGTCCAAAACCAGATTTTCATAGTTTTCATAGGGTTATTTCTTAAACCAGGGCAGTTTTACATCAAATATATCAAAGAACTCAGGAAACTGCTCTGGTCTTTTGCCACACACAGTGAGGAAGCTATGAAAAATATGTGTTTGAGAACAGCAAATGAAAAGAGCAGCAAGTAATGTGTGTGTCAAACAAAATAGCAGAGATGACTGTCATTCCATTCTGATGTGTGCCGTTATTTAGAAGTGGACAGATATCTACAGATTCCGCAAGACTCTACTAGTAGTTCACTGAAGCAAAGGCAGTGTTGTTATTGTTAACTAAATCTAGAACTATTAAAAAATGTTTTCAGTCATTTGAATGCAGGTGAAACAAAATATAAATATTAGATGAAAAGCTATTAGAATCATAGAATTTAAAAAACTATTTGAACTATTAGAATGTTAGAATTCAATGAAATTGGAAATGTTGCCCTGGCAACTACCTAAAAATAGATAAGTTTAACATAAACTACTAAAATGACTAAGGTACGCTAAAAATAAATATTAACTAAATTAAAATTACAGAAAATATAAAAATAAAAGCTAATTAAAAATATTAATAAATACTATAGCATTGTATAAAAATACTAGAATAACACTGAGCACAAACTATTTAATGTAACTTAAAGGTTTTTCAACCCTAGACATACTGATTTTAATTTTGACTTATTATGTCAGTTATGAATTCATAGCAGCACACTGCATAATAAAGCCATATTCCCACCAGGCTTTGGAGTCAAAAACATATTTATGGAAATATTTATGTTGCTTTCATTCTGCGGATTTCTCATGACTGTTTCATACATGTGTGTTTGATTAGGGAGCTGGTGGAAGAACTCCATCCTCTAATGAAAGAAGCTCTGGAGAGGAGACCTGAGGTGAGAGCTCTGTCTAATGCAGCTCTTTGGAAACGTTGGAAACCGCACAAATAACGTAATGGTCCATAGTGCAGTGGCAGTGCTCATGCACATTAGATGTAAATTGACTCTCTCTGTGTTGTTCTTTCTTTCTGTCTCTGTAGAATAAGAAGCGTAGAGAGCGGAGAGATCTGCTCCGGCTGCAGCTGCTGCGTATCTTTGAGCTTCTTGCTGACTCAGGGGTCATCAGTGACAGGTGAACTTGTCCACTCTCCCCACCAGGCCAGTTTTGTGGACTTAAATAGTCAAATCCTGGGTTTACCTTTCTAAACTGATCTTATTTCACAACAAAGCAGGTCTTTGACCTCTGTTAAATTAAAAAGGGAAAGGGAAAGTCTTGTAAAAATCCCTTGTGCATCTGTTTTCTTCTCTGCAGTACCAATGGGGCGTTGGAACGAGATTCCCTGGCTCTAGGAGCCCTTTTCCTGGAGTATGTCGATCTGACACGGATGCTCTTAGAAGCAGAGAATGACAAAGAGCTGGACATTTTGAAAGACATGAGAGCTCATTTCAGTGGAATGGTGGCAAACCTCATCCAGTGTGTTCCAAGTAATGCACGGAGCCATTATTTTGAATATCCCTTATCTCTTTTAGGATTTAAAAATTAGCATTAGCATCTCAAATATCTTTCCCAGTGTACAATAAATACTGGAAATACTCCCAAATATACTCCATAATACCAAAGACCATAATGAGAGTGGGTCAGATATTTTAGCTGATATAATAGAGCCATTGATACATGGGTCTTGGTGTCTAAGGTTATCCAAACAAGCTGCCTTTTCAAAGGCTCAGTAGGCTCTAACACTGAATGAGTCACTTATTAAAGGCCCAGGAGCAGAGCTACGAATAGAACCGTTCTGGCTCTGATTAATACATGCTGACTGACCAAGAAAACCCTCAGACCAGCAAAGCACAACATCCCCTCTGACACACAAGCAGCCTACATAAGCCCACCAGAAGCCCTGCATCACAGCTAGCTCTCAAATCAAAAGATGGTTGTGAGGTAGGGCTGTTTAATGTTAACATACTGAAAAAATGAGATTGGTATTTTTTATGAATAAATATGACAAACTCAAAAGTGACAGTAAAGACATTTATAATGTCAAAAAAGAGTTTTATTTCAAATAAATTATGCTCTTTTGAACTTTCTATTCATCAACAGAAAAAAAGTATCAGTTTTCATAAAAGTGTTACATACTGTATATATTAAAATTATTTAAAAAGTACCAAATCAGCATATTAAGATGATTTCTGAAGCATTATGTGACATATATAAAACAGTTATTTTAAATTGTAATAATATTTCACAATTTTCTTTAAATTGAATGTAGATTTGGTTGGCATAAGAAACTTCTTTTAAAAGCTTAAAAAATCTTACCAACCCAAACTTTTAAACTGTAATGTTGAACAATAACAGTTAATTTTTTTATTTTAAGTTGCCTGACCAAACATGTTTTACACTGTACCAAGCTGAGAGCAGAGATATTAAAAAATTTTCCTCAAGTTTCATTGGTGTTTTTCTCTTTAGTCCACAACAGGCGGTTATTGTTCCCCCAGCAGAGCTTGAGGCATCACCTCTTCATTCTCTTCAGCCAGTGGGCCGGACCCTTCAGTGTCATGTTCACACCTTTGGACCGCTATAGTGATCGCAACCATCAGATCACACGCTACCAGTACTGCGCTTTGAAGGTAAACCTGGATTAAAAATCTGGCAAGGCATTTTATAAAACGAGACTTTATTTTCTCATACTTGGCATATAGATAGACATATCTTGTAATTAAAGAAAGAGGAAGTTTAGAATTTGTTCGGTGCCATTTGTCTCTTTGGCTCATGTCACTTGAAGGAAGAAAAGATACAGTCATGTTAGCAGTACTAAAGTGAAAACATTTGAAATTCAATCTGGAAAGTACCTGTATGCTCAATTAAAAACTGGCGGGTGTCTTGCGGAAAATTCTCCAAGCTCTCTACACACTCTTTGTCCAAAAAGGCATGCACTTGGCAGTACCAGATGCTCTGACCTTTTTTTTTTTAGTGGAAGGTGTGAAAAGCCTATTCTGTGTGTGTCACAATGGATCAGGCCTGTTAGAAAGAAGTACCTTGTGTGTTAAGTTTAAAAGCAGTGTGTAATTTCAGTCTCATGATGAAGATTCATTTTAAAGTCTTATTCCTGTCGGAACTGTGGTTTGTCCACATGCTCCAAACCATTGAGCTCTGTTATGAGATTTTCTTTGATGTAATGCTTTGTTTCTTTGTGTACATGGTTTGTTGTCAGGCTATGTCAGCGGTATTATGCTGTGGCCCTGTGTTCGATAACGTGGGCCTTTCTACAGACGGATACCTGTACAAGTGGCTGGACAATATCTTAGCCTGCCATGATCTCCGGGTAAGCATTCACTTGCTCCTTTTTATTTTTGGAACGGTTCCTGTGTCAGCTGTAGTCTTTGTCTTAACCTGTTGATGCTGAACAGGCTTCCTGTTTAAATTTTATAGCTGCTTTTTATCAGGTCTAATACCTGTCATTAAAACTTAACCAACAAGCCTGTCAGGACTGGCCTGTGAGCACATTTTGTTTTATTTGCTTTTCTGCTTTATTGACTTTATTGATTCTGTGTTGTCAACCATTTAAATGAGTTTTATCTGGTTTGTTTAGGTTTGCAATTAAAGTTTAAATTAATGACTAGCACATTGGAATAACTTTAATTCTGCTTTGATTATGTGAAAAGCACAAATTTAAACACTCACGTTTATATCACCGCCCTGGGCTGCAGGTGCATCGGCTGGGCTGTGAGGTTGTTATCTTGCTCCTGGAACTGAACCCAGATCAGGTGAATCTTTTTAACTGGGCTGTGGATCGCTGCTTCACTGGATCATACCAGCTCGCTTCAGGGTGCTTCAAAGCTATTGCTACTGTGTGTGGTAGCAGGTAATTGGAGCCTTCCTCATTGCCATGGTCACCTTTAATGACATTTTCAGAAAGCAGATCATACATTTTTTTAAATTTGTGTTTTGTTCTTACTTTTCAGGAATTATCCGTGTGACATCGTGACCCTTTTGAATCTGGTGTTGTTTAAGTCATCTGACACAAGCAGAGAGATTTACGAGATATCCATGCAGCTCATGCAGGTACCTGATGCATTTTTTTTCAATCAGTTGTTCAGATTTTTACTTGCCTTTCTTGTATTTTCTATGGCTGAAAGATTTATTTATGCATGTTTTTATAAGTGTTAGAAAGTAATGTATATACAAGTTTTCCCTCCAAAAATAAATAAATAAATACATTGCTTGCTCTAAAATATTTTTTTCAAATTTTTTTTCTGTGTCATGCAGGTTCTAGAGTCCAAGTTGTCCGTTTACTCAAAGAGGATTGTGGGGCAGAAATCAGGAAATATCCTGTATGGCACACATGGTCCTTTACCGCCACTATACAGCGTCTCTCTCTTCCAGCTCTCAAATCAGCTGGCCTGCATGTATCCTGAACTCACCCTGCCACTCTTCTCAGGTAGGGTGTGCATGTCTGTGTCTGTGACACACTTACTCATGCTTTACAAGGAATAGCTCTTAGCCACATGTTTGGATGCGTCACCAAACTGTTGCTCCACCAAAAGCAAATCAACACCTACATGCAAAAGAATGGGCCTGGTTGAACGTGCTCTGTTATTGTTCTGCAGCTCAACTTTTGACCTTGCACTAAACCTGCCCACTAATTTTTTTATCCGCAATCATTTCACACATGCAGAGGTCAGCCAGAGGTTCTCCACCACTCACCCTAACGGCAGACAGATCATGCTGACCTACCTGCTGCCGTGGCTGAACAATATAGAGCTGGTTGATACAGGACTGCTTCCCCCGACCTCCAGCCCGTGCACTCCAGAGGAAGAGGCTCGTGAGCAGTCTGACAACCTGGGAATCACCCACAGGCTCAAAGGCAACGGTTGGGGCTCTCTGCAGGCCACCTCACTGGTCCTAAACAACCTCATGTTCATGACCGCAAAGGTGAGAGGCACTGCATTGTGTAAATAGCCAGTTGTGGTAATGACTCAACCCATCCAAGTGAAAAAGGCTCAAATTACTGTAGA
This sequence comes from Sinocyclocheilus rhinocerous, assembly GCF_001515625.1. Lineage (NCBI taxonomy): Eukaryota > Metazoa > Chordata > Actinopteri > Cypriniformes > Cyprinidae > Sinocyclocheilus > Sinocyclocheilus rhinocerous. Next base: position 621,130 of record NW_015663491.1, read on the forward strand.
TATCTTTAATATCTCAGTTGAATCTACCAGACTGCAAAGAGGATGAGGAGGAGAGGAAGACTAAATTATGATTATTTATGACGTTTATGGCAAGAATTATTGCCTTACATTACACAATGCTATAATACAGTGCAATGAAAGTGTTGAAAATGACCTCTTTGAAGATTCGGCAATCAACTAAAATGTTGTTTTTGTGTGGTTTTCCATCAGTATGGAGATGAAGTCCCAGGTCCTGAGATGGAGAATGCCTGGAATGCTATTGTGGCCAATGACAAGTGGAGTAACAACCTGAGAATAACGCTGCAGTTCCTCATAAGCTTGTGTGGAGTCAGCAGTGACACTACACTGCTGCCTTATGTAAGGAAAACACACATATGGACACTCTTTTAATCATTATATGTTTATAATGGACTAAATTTGTTTCGAACTGTTTTTAGATTAAGAAAGTGGTGATATATCTGTGTCGAAACAACACCATTCAGACCATGGAGGAGCTGCTCTTTGAGCTTCAGCAGACAGACCCGGTAAACCCAGTGGTCCTACACTGTGACAACCCACCGTTTTACCGCTTTGTTGCCAGCAACAAAACCTCTGTTGTGGCTTCAGGTGAGGCACATATCCCTTGGGGGGTTTGGCAGCTTTTTTTTTTATTTTCAATGCAATGTCAGAAGAAATGTATTTCTTAATAAATGTAAGATTTTTCAGAAGAGAAGATCTATAATCTGTAAATTATTCAAAGCAGTAATTCAATTAATACATAATTCAGTATGCAAATTAACATATAGTCGCTTATAAATGTAGTACTAGCTCAGTTTAGCAGTGACAGTTCTTTGGCTTTGGTCCATTCCATTGCAGAACCCTGGGTTGAGCTGTATTGAATGCTTTGAATTTTATAACCCAATGTATGGTTCTGACTAGGGATGGGGCCCGATACTGAGCTCCTGTACTCGTACTCGTACTCGTTAAAATGCCCCGATACCAAAGGCCGATACCACAGCATGTGATCAGTGTCATATTCAGACAAAGATACACCGACAACAGAACAACAAACAGCAGAATGGAGTTATTAGATATTAAGGATGTCTACGAAGTATATGTATGCAATTAATATAATGTTAAACATTCAGTATTAATGCCTGTATAGGTGACGTACGCGAGCTGATAAGCAAAACACGCTGAGTGGATTGAGCGTGCGGCGGCGCAGATGCGCGAGCTTGTCGAACGAATATCCCTTTCTCACAGACATCACTGTTTGTAGTTCGGTTGGATGTCAAAAACAAGTGAGTAAACCAATGCACAAGTTAATTAACGGTAAGGAGAGAGAGAGGGAGAGAGAGAGAGAGAGAGAGAGAGAGAGAGAACGCACTTCTGTTGCGTGATCTTTTTTTATGTTCGCTCACTTAGCAGACGCATAATTTGGATTAAAACTAAATCGTAAATATAAAAAAAAATGTATAGGGGCATTTGCTATAAACATAATTTATTTTCAACCTTAAGCATGACACGACTTTATGGCGAAAGTGAAACTATCAGCCAGTGTGAAATGCGCTAGGCTGTACTGTACTTGTCCCTCTCATTCTGCACAATACAAATGCGTGCGCGCGTTGCGCATGTTTTGCTTGCTTCATGAGTGTTTCTGCATTATATGAGTCGCTTTAGAATATAAATCGCAGCACGTTTCAGATGGAAAAAAACGCGCCTTATGTTTCTGAAAATATCGATTTATAGCGAGTGGTTCCCTGCGTTATTACAGCAAAATGCGTGATTACAGTACTGAGCCACTGCAATGGAGCAGCTCTAATGCCATTAAATTAAAAATGATGTACCATAGAGCAAAAAAAATAAAAATGAAATAAATTTAGGTTTGACTGTATCTATTTGCTAAATGACGTTAACCAACTAACATTATACATATTATTTTCATTTCTGTACCCATTATTTTAAAAATGTATTGGTAACTTTAAAAATACCGGTATCGGTACTCGGTATCGGCAAGTACCAAAAATAAAAGTATCGGTATCGGGCGAGTACTGGAAAAAGTGGTATCGGTGCATCCCTAGTTCTGACCTAATAATAGTTAAATATTCAGTTTTTTGTTTGTTTGCAAAGGCACAACATCTAGCAGCAATACGGTAGTGGCCGGGCAAGAAAACTTCCAGGAGACAGATGAGGCAAAGATGGTCAGAGAGAATGAAGACAGGTAGATCTTTCTTCATGTAACTTTGATTTCCTTAAAAAAATAAAGAAAAAGACTGAAAAAAAAATCTAATTATTTTAATACACTAAATTCTCCAAAACACATGGGCTGTAAGTTCTCATCCACCACATATATACTAAGTAGGCAGCTACTGAACAGCCAATTAATACATGTTATGTCAATATGCATGTGCATTTTATGTTCCCTAACATGTATTTTGTGCACACATTTTCCCAGGTTAAGCAATGCAGCCCGGGCTCATAACCGCCTGGAATCACGCTACAGCAACAGCTCAGGAGGTTCTTACGATGAGGAGAAGAGTAAGTTCTTCATCTGACCTGTATTATGGATGTAGTTATGGACAACTTTACGGTTCACAGAGCCGTGTGTGACACTCCAGACTTTATAAGTTACAGTCAGTAATCCCCCAGATTACCAGAACAGAGCAACAGATGGTTCACAGCTTTCAATCCACACACTGACACATATGACTAAGGATACATTTACACTCATTGTTTTACAGCTTTAAATTTCTAACAGCTGACAACTGTACATGTGACTTACCTTTTGGTGCATACTGTATATACCAATAATACATGCTCACTAGAGCATTGCGTCTCCGTATTAAGGAATTCGGTACTGAAATTAAGGTCATGATATATGCCTTTGTCTGTGTATTCTCTCATGCATGTGCATGTCAACTAGTTGTGCACGCACGCGTATTTGTGAGTTTTGGGTGTGGGAGCTGCCAGCTTTTGTCCTGCCTACATACCTGCCATGACAGCTGATGGCCGAGTGGCAAGATGGCAGCTCTAATGGAGATGAATGATAAGTTAATTGCATGATGCGCTCTGAATCGACTCATCGCACCAGATGGTAATATGAAGTGACAGAGTGAAATTCCTCTTTAATTTAAATGAATAATTAATTAAAATGCATTAATTTATTATTTAATTTTAATGCATTAATCATTTTTATTCAAAATCATCAGTTTATTTAGAATTATTAATTTTGTAGATTAATATAAAGATTAAATAACATATAATACTTTATGATAGTGGACATTTCAAGAAAATTTTAGAAATATTTCCTGATTTATTTTGGTTATAGAAACTCAGATACAGATGATTCGACTAATTTGATGTTAAATTGTATGTAACACTATAGACACATTTCAAAATGTTTCTAATTATAAAGCTTTCTGGAATACTTGATTGTGATTGGTCAGTCATAGCATTCTGTGTATTTTTTTACCATTGTGTCCTACATAACTGTGCCGGTTTCACATATCTTGTATCACTCTGGTCTATTTCTACTTTCTGGAGTCAATATTTAATGCCAATTTATTCAATTATGGTATTTGGTATGGTATTTTGGTTACCCTGTTCACGTTGGTGTCCTAGTAACTCTGTTTTACTGTAATGCCCAGCTGAGTTTTGACTCCTATTGTGTGTGTTAACAGATGACCCTTTACCTCCGTATGCTGCCTGGTTGATCAGTGTATTGGAGAGTAACAGACCTCAGCCTCTTCCCATGCCTGTGAACGGAGGCTGTTGGGCCCCGTTGGTGGACTACCTGCCCGAGACCATCACCCCACGGGGACCCCTTCACAGGTACCAGCCGAGCCTTACTTATGCTTTTGTCTTCCTTTGCATTTTAATGAAGTCAGACTGAATGAGAATGGAGATTTATGAAAGGTCTTAAATGTCCAACCCTCCTACTCTCAAAACATTTACACAGACGTACATGGATTTACATCATAAACTCATCCTTACACAGTTGCTTTTGTTCATGTGCAGCGAATGGATTTTATTAAGCCAATCCCATAAAACCCACTTGTGTTAGTTTGCTCTAGCATTTTACAGCAGTTGCCCACAACTCTGTTTTGTTTACAAGAGAGGAGCTGTTGTTCCGTTACCATGACAAAAGTTCTTACCAGCATCCTCCTGACGTTCAATGATTTTTCAGGAGGGAGGTACAGACGGTCAGGCATGCATCAAAGGATGGTGCAACAACATATTTGGGATTTTTATAAAATATCTGTCAAGTTCATCAGATCTGTGCAGACTCGCACTGACACCTGAAGAGTCGGATATTCATCAAAACTCATGAGTTATTGAAAATATGAGCAGAATAGCATAACAGGAATACCTGCTAAAAGTAAACTCCCCTCTTTGTTTTCTGTCTGGATATGCGCAAGCCAAATGAAGAGCCATCTGTCTATACCAGTCGGTAATTTAATGGATCTTGAATTTAATTAGGTGATTCACAGTCACAGCTGGGCTTGACCCTGTATGCCTTCATTTTAGACTTTTTTGCCATTTTGATAGATAAAATAGCAAAAGGAGGATGGGAAATAATGGACAGAAGAGATCCAATCAAGATTGTGAAATGTTGCATGCCAGATTCGAACTTGCATCATCCACATGAGCACTAGGCCACAGTTCCCTGTCTTATTATATATGTACATCTTTCAGTGGATGCTGCAACCAATCAGGTTAAGTATGTAACACTATTCTTGTTACATGTGTGTGCCGGCAGGTGTAACATAGCTGTGATCTTCATGACGGAGATGGTGGTGGACCACAGCGTCAGAGAAGACTGGGCGCTACACCTGCCGCTGCTTCTTCATGCTCTCTTCCTAGGTAAGAACTCTTTTATTTTCTCTTTCTCACCTCATCTTTTTATCTCACTTTTTTCAGTGTTATTAAAATGTGGAGAACCCCCTGATCTAGACTGTACCTTTTTTAGCTAAAAGATATGAGGGAGTTTATGTTTGGATTTCTCTCCGTGAGAACGCACTCACATCTTTGGTCTGGTCTACTGTATATAGTGCCCGCATTCTCCACCGTAATTCACCCCAGCAGTCTGTCTGAATAACACAGCACAACAATGCCAGAAATGTGAAAAATGTGTGTGATGGAAAACGAGGAGGAGAAGGAAAGAAAGAGGGGGCTGGCAAAATGCCATCTACTCATGGCTTATCTCTCTCAGACTCTTGATGTCGTCAGCACCTCTCGCCCACAACATGATCCTCTTTATGTCTTTTGGCACACCTGTGATATTTTGTTTTTCGGCCAGAAATATAGAGCATAACAGTGACTGTTCACTTTTTCAATGCCCTTTGTTTTTCCTTAAAAAAAGATTTGTAAGCTCAGTAATGGATCACAACACTACAAACTTTGATTTGAAATGAAAAATATTTGAAACTTGTATTTAATAAATAATATGAAAACAAATTAAAATATTGATTTATAGTATTCAGATATTTATAGATGCATTGTGGGAGTGGGCAGTTGCTATTTTATGATTCTTTTATTCCTATGATAACTCCATCAGTGGAATTCTCTGCAGGGCTGTGGTTAGTGTAGTTCTTGATCAGTAATTCATTCACCCTTCGCAGGGAGTTTGTTTGACAGGCGATCTGACCAATCATAATGCAGAATCTGCCATTTTGTCCAACTAACAAACCAGTCAGGAGAGTGTATCCATGTCGTGAACTTGAAAAATGGTGTATTGACATCTTTGCGAGGTTGAAACGATACCATCTGATGTTCATTCATGTTTATTTCGTGCTATAACTAGTAAAGAGGAAGAGATGATCGGTTCACGTGCCGCTTGAACTGAGGCACTACAGCGATCTGTCACGGCACAGTAAAGAGCCACAAAATGGTATATATTGTTGTAATTTCATTAAAAAATGACAACATTTGAAAGCTGAGACTTTCCCACAAATGAGGAAGTAGGTAACAATTATGAAGCTAAAGCCCAAGGGTGAGGATTTAACTCTCTTTGGCATAGAATTAAAAGTATTTTTGGCAGCTGTTTGTCTTTCTCACTATAGAAGAGACTGATGTAAGCACAGTAAAGAGCCACAAAATGGTATATATTGTTGTAATTTCATTAAAAAATGACAACATTTGAAAGCTGAGACTTTCCCAGCAGGCACAGGACGTCAAAATAACGTCAGGTTGACGTTGGACATGACGTCAGACAGATGTTGCATTTTGGTTGAGAATGAAAACCAGGTTGACGTCAGTATTTGACGCCAATTTGACATTGACTTAACGTTGGATTTTGGTTACACAACCTAAAAACAATAAATATCAACGTCAGCTGCCGTCGGTATTGGACATCAAATTAACATTGACATTAGACGTTGAATTGATATTGAATTTTGGTCACCCGACGTCGCAACCAAAATTTTACCAAATATCAACGTCTTATGACGTTGTATGCCTGCTGGGAATTTGTTTCATACCAGAAGTAACCAAAAGTCTTTTCTGTCGGTGCGTTGTCAGTTTCCTCTTTGCTCCGTGATGTTTTTTTCACTGCGTGAGAACATGATGTGTGGCGTGAGAGCAGCATAGCTTGTCGGACGTAGCAACAGTAACTAAGGGGGGGCAGGTTTTTGCCAAGGGTCAATTAAGCATCATATTTAATGAACTTCAAATCACAAATAACAACATATAATTTCTGTGCTCATGGCAAGTCTGAAAATTTGTACAATTTAAATGTTTGCAAAAAAATGTCCTGAACAATTGCACTCTATTACAAGTATGCATTGTTGCACAGAGCCATATTTTGTGTTCTGTGCTTCTCCTTGGAATGTATTATACATGATGCATTATCCGCGTTATGCAACTGTACAACAGTGGGAACACCCTTTGAAAGTAATTTAGTTCAGGTTCAGAATGTTGTTCATTCCTGTCCACTTCATTGACTTCTTTTCTATTCAGCTCAAATCAGTTCAGTTCATTTACCTGTGCATCTCTGTCCTCTCAGGTTTGGATCATTACCGGCCAGAGGTATTTGAGCACAGCAAGAGGTTACTCCTGCATCTCCTCATCGCCCTCTCCTGCAACAACAACTTCCAGGTCATCGCCTCTGTCCTTTTACTAACCAGAGAGATTGGCGACAACAAGACGCTCACCGTTAAATCCAGCTACCAGCCTGAATACCTCTACACAGGTACAATAATTTCTCTACCCAGAATCCAACATGACACAAAAAGACACCAACAACTGACAGAAATAAACATAGACTGTTTATTTATTTCATTGCGCAAAAAGAATTCCAGTTTCTTGCTAGAAGTTTTGTTTTATTTCCCATAAAAACCAAAATCACAGTAAAGTTTCAAATTGTGCTCAGATATGCCAAGATACAAAAGTCTGCAGGAAAAACATTTAAGACAAAGTGAACACTCAAATCAATCGTGATATATGGAGAGCAACCTGTAAAAATTTCCTCTGGGTACGGTCTTTACCCACAATTCCTTGTTTTAAGTACAACAACTGTAAGAACTGTTTTAAGTACAACGACTGTAAGAACATTACAGTCATGCCAACTTGAACAGCAAGATAAATGCACAAAAAAAACCAGAGAGACTTTGCATTAAACTCATCTGACCTCATTTTGTCACATCACCTGCAGCAAAGAGAAGACACCTACATTTTCAACACAGCTTAAATTTACAAATGAGGAAGTAGGTAACTATTCTGAAGCTAAAGCCCAAGGGTTAGGATTTAACTCTCTTTGGCGTAGAATTCAAAGTATTTTTGGCAGCTGTTTGTCTTTCTCACTATAGAAGAGACTGAGGTAATTAGGCCAAACACTATGCCAAGTCCCATTTTGCATTATGACTGAGATTTTTCTGGCATTTAATCTTTTATGCTGCGTGTCACTGATGCTTCTGTTTCCTTGTTTACTGATACCGGAGTAGATACACATGTGAAAAGTCACTGCTTAAAATTAAAGGTTGGAATACAAATCACATTTTTTAGATGTTTTTTTTTAGATAAGTGTGGTTCATATTATGATTGTACAGACATGCTGCGAAGACGAATTCAAAATAGCGAAAAGGCTCATTTTAAAAAGCAGGTCGCAGACACAATAATAATATATATATATATTTTTAAATGTTTATAGTTTTGCTTGGTTATAACCTGCATGCATTGCATACCTAAACCACACTCTCGTCTGAACAGGGGGGTTCGACTTTCTGCGGGAGTGGCAGACATCACCAGTGGCGGATTCCGGACTAAGCTCGTCCTCCACCTCCTCTAGTGTGAGCCTGGGAGGAAGCATCGGAAACCTGCCACAAATCACAGCTGACCTGGAGGAGCTGGACGAGTCCTCCACAGAATCAGATGAGAAAACCAACAAGCTCATTGAGTTCCTCACCACCAGGTGTGTGGCAAAGATACAGATTTTTAGCAGTTGTTTCGATATATGTGGATGAAAATAGATTGAAACTCAAATGGGAGGGTTTTTTTCAGGCACATAAGACACTAATCTAGAATGCATAAATATGATTATCAGGATGACAAGACAAAATGGATGGTGCCTCAACTATCAAATATTCATAAGCTCACACATCCCCTAGTGGCCAAAGATCGAAATATTTTTTATTTTTAAATAAAATTCTAAATAATTATGCCATCATTTATTATTAATTATTATTCTTTTAATATTTTAATTACTTAAATTAGTTTTTTTTAATTATTAATTTATTTAAAATTTTATTTTATTTATTTCACATTTGAAATTCACACACAGGCAATTTTGATAAATATCACGAAACATATATTGTTTCCATTTTTTCCCCAGCAAAACTATTGGGCATTTCCCAGAGTCATTAAATCAGCCATTTAGAGAGCAATAGTTTATGTATTTGTGATTTTGGTGGTGGTGGTGGTGGTACAGTGCATGGAGTACTGTCCTGTCCTTACTCAGGGCTTACGGACCGCTTTGGTGCCATGAAGACATCATGCCAAAGAATCCCAACTCTAAGAGCACTGAGCAGCTCACCAACTTCCTGCGGCATGTGGTTTCTGTGTTCAAGGAGTCCAAATCAGGTAATTACCAAACATTGTTAGTGCATTTATGTGTCATATTTACAGAATGTAATATCCCCTATACATTATATTGGAACAGTGGTTGTTTGATAAGCGACTGATAAGTGTCATGTGTCAGATTTCCATCTAGAGCATCAACTGAGTGACGTTGCTTTGCAGACGGCCCTCTGCAGCTCCTCCCGCCATTATGCCGGGCGCTCGTTCCAGATCTTCCGCGCCCTGAGACAACCCCTCTCTGCCCACGCAGTGTCCGACCTGCTCTCACGGCTGGTGGAGGTTGTGGGGGAACATGGGGATGAAGTACAGGTGTGCATCCATCAGCAAGAGTATTAAAAAACATCCATGCAATAAACGCTGTAATTATATAGCTCTCTGGAATACTTCAGCTCGATTGGTTAAATGCATTTGGTGGTCAAATAATTCTTAGTTTCAATCTTATTGCGATAATTTTTTACCTTTTTGCCTTCCAGGGTTACGTAATGGAGATTTTACTCACTCTGGAGTCTGTTGTGGATAATTTAGCTGAATGTCTGAACAACAGTGAACTTATGGCAGCTTTGACGAGGTGAGAATTACATGCTGTATATTATGGTAGTTTTCCTGCCATTTCAACCTAAAATGTTTTATAGCCACGGTACACTACTGTTCAAAAGTTTGAAAATTGTAATAATATTTCACAATATTCCTGTTTTACTGCCTTGGTAAGAATAAGAGATTTTTTTCAAAATGGTATTATTAATAACAATATAGCAGGATGGAAAAAAGTATTAAATTATTCATTTGTTTTTCTTAACATACCTGCAATGTCTCTTCCATGTACAGAGATTCCTCTCCAGACTTCCTGGTGAGCGGGAAGCTCAACCCAAACCGTAAGAGCACAGGGCAGCTGAACCTGCACCAAGAGGGTGGCACTAACGAGCGGAACAGGCACCAGCGCAGTTACTCCGTCCCTAAGAAGTTTGGCGAAAGCGGGGAAAACTCATCCTCCAACCCTCCTCGCAGTGCCACGCTGGACCGCATCCAAGCCTGTACCCAACAAGGTCTCGCCCGATCGGCCCGCAGTACATCCTCCAACTCTACCCGCGCTGACACAAGTGTCATCACCGACCCCTCCCACTCCAGTCACCCCGCCAACCTGCTCGCCACCGTCTTCTGGGTGGCGGTGTCACTCATGGAGTCGGACTTTGAATTCGAATACCAGATGTCATTGAGGCTAGTTCACAAACTGCTGGCACGGGTTCCGTTGGATCTGCAGGAGAACAGGGAGAGACTAGAGAAGCTCCAGGCCCAGCTGAGGTGGAGTGGCTTTTCCGGGCTGCAACAGCTGCTCCTGAAGGGATTCACTTCTCCGGCCACAAATGATCTTACGCTTCAGCTGTTCTGTCAGCTTACACCTGTTTCACGAGTGCCAGTAGTGGACACATCGCAGTCTGTAGGTGGGTAGAATGGTATTGGCACAATTTTAAAACCTGTTTACACGGGTCTAATGTGACTAAATGACTCAAAAGCAGTGACAAAAACAGTACTTGCTTACTACTCCTGTCTCTTTGTAGACTTTGTCAGTGTACAAACTGTGTGTTTAAACTAGGCTGGCTTGAGCATTCAGAGTCATGTCATGTTTTGTTGGTAGCTTTTGTGTCCGTAAGCCTTTTTTTTAAGTTAATGGTTTCTTTGTTACCATAAGTTGTCTTTTTTGTTGTAAAAAAAACCTGACCGGTCTACTTGCCTGTAGCTATTTGCATACTGAAGCAAGACTGAAGAGTTGATTCTAGTGTTCCGTCAACAGAAAACAAGATGTTGATACACTATTTTATTACACTAAACCAAAGCCTAAAATCAAACCTTACTTTTGTTTTAAAATCTTGCTATTCAAATGTGTCTTTAATCTATAAGAGTGAAGGCTGCTCAACCTGATATGCTTTTACATTGTTTTACTTTGAAATGTCTGTGATATTTAGCTGCATTCCTTTCACTTCTTTTCATGTTTTATTCTCTGCCTGCTCAGGTTTTCCTCTGAACGTGCTTTGTCTGCTGCCTCACTTGGTGCAACACTTCAGTAGCCCTACGCAGTTTTGTAAAGAAAGCGCTGAGAGGATCGCACAGGTCTGCCCAGCCTCCATTTCTCTACACACTCCTATTATGAAACACACCCTGCACTTCATTGACATTTACACCTGAATGTGAAGACCAACTTGGCTCGTTCTCAACACCTAATCCTGTATTATATCCAACTTCAATAGTGTTTTTTTCTAGACTTATTAGGTATTTAACAAGACAGCTGACTCACAGCATGCATGTATTTACAATAAAATCTCAGCTAGTGTCCATATTTCTGCAGCCTTATTTAGATCAACAAAATGCTGGTCAGTAGTAGCAGCACACATATCTAACTGTATATAGTGACACAACTGACCACAATAAATAATTAATATTACACCATATAAGTATAAAATTATTTAATGAGTTCCCAAAGGTTTAAATAGCTACTATATGTAATTTATGACTGTTAATATGACTGTTTCTGGTGTGCTTTCTAGGTGTGTCTGGAGGAGAAAGACAAGAACACTAAACTTTCTCACCTAGCTCATGTAATGACTCTATATAAGACTCGTTCTTACACCAGAGACCCCTTCTCGTGGGTTAATGTGGTCTGCCGCTACCTGCATGAGGCCTTTTCGGACATCACACTCAGTCTGGTGACATATATGGCTGAGGTGAGCTGTCCTAAAGCTTAAATGTCCAAATATAAGCCACAAAATTATAGATATGCTGCAGCTGATATAATATGTGAAGAGCACCCATTTAATACCAGCTCTCTTCATAGTTGCTAGATAAAGGATTACCCAGCATGCAACAGCCCCTGCTGCAGATCATCTACAGTCTGCTGAGCCACATGGATTTGGCAGGAATTCAGGTCAAACCTTTCAATGTAGAGGTGCTAAAGACCATCGAGAAATTTGTACAGGTGAGATCTTTCTGTTGAACCACTTGATTTAGGATTCATCTGGTCATTTGTAAGAATTTCAGTCTCATTTTTTATACCAATATGTGTGTGTCCTCTAGACGGTTCACTGGAAGGAAGCTCTGAACATCTTGAAGCTGGTTGTTTCCCGTTCTGCCAGCCTATCCCTGCCATCCTATGCCCATGGTGACTTAGCACACCTGGAGGTTAGCCGTATGATGTGGGATGGCTCATCTAAAGCCCTGCCAGGAAAGACACTGGAATTCCATTTTGACATATCTGAGGTACTTTACACAGTGCACACAATACATTTTGTTGTTCAGTTATTCACATGCATGCTTTTTTGTCTTTGTTGTAGGCAAAAACAACGTAAATATTTTTGAAAATATCAGTTTTCAGTTAGATTATACACCACAGGTTCTCTGACTCATTCACCTCTTCAGGTTGTGGCCGTGTTGTTGTTTTTGAACATGCATTGGTTATCAGATCCCATGAAGGGCGCTGACTCTTTTCCTTTGTTTTTGGTACATTTTAGACCAAAGGGAAGGCACTCAGGTTCTCAGCTTGCTTTCAGATGGAGAAATGGGGATAATAGTCAACGGAAGTTTGGGGAGATGTATTTTGACTGCATTTGTGATTAATAACCGCTCTGAATAAAGTTTGGTTGAGATCCTGCCTCTCTGAGGGTTTTAACTGCAACCTAATAAACAAAAGGATGTGATGTCCTTATAGAGCAAGTTAAGAAAAAGTGACTACTTTTCGTGTGATGTTTGAATCAAGCGGCAACCTTCCAGTCTTTCTCTTGAAACCAACACGAAAGTGACTTAAAATGCAATTCATCGACTGATCGCTAGAGACTGGCTCCAAAAGGGAGTCAGTCCCATAGACTCCCCATGTTAAAATGCCCAACTTTACAGCAGAAAAAATATGTTTACAGTCTGGTACAAAAAGTGGTTTTGGTCTATATCGCTAATTTTGCCCTTCATGACAACTGTGAAGGGGGGTGAATTTTTTTATAACTCATCCGTTTAAACTATATTAAGCCTTAAAGTTCTGCATAATTAAGGGCATGGCCACTTGAGTGACAGGTGGATTGCCACTGCTGTCACCACCCACGTCCCGCCTTTTTGCCCATTTTCGATTATCCGGGAGTGACGCGCAGCCAAGATGGCAACAGCCACGGACACTATGTCCATGTTTTTTTACAGTCTATGGTTTGAATACTGAATAAATTAATGAACGTAAAACCTAAAACAATCTTAGTTTGATCTAAAGTTAATAGTAACTGGAGAATGATATCCATTTGCATTCAGCTGGTGCAGGAACTACCAGAAGTGCTGCTTTCTCCAGGTATAACAAAGACCTCCTTGCAGCCAACTTTGTGTATGATTGCCCTCTTGTGGCTGTATGCACTACTACAGGAAACCCTCAGTTCCTAGAATTGAGTCCTTGCCTCTGGTCCACCCTGATGAAAGTAGTGATATCCTGTCCAGATGTAGCATGTGCACAATGATAAGGAGTTCAGCAATTAGGCTGTTTTTCCACACATGCTTGTTTATCTACAGGAAGGCTGTGACCCATGGGTAGAGTGAGTCTATGAGTGTCTACAAACTGCTCAGAGCCTGTTGTTGTGCTGGAGTGCTCATATTTGTGTAGGGGTTTACGTGTCTATGTTCAGTCTATATTGTAAAATATGTTTTTAAATGAGTTATATATGTATTGTGTGCATGTATGTGTTTGTGTCCAGACGCCAGTTATTGGCCGCAGATATGATGACCTGCAGGGATCAGGAGGGAGAGATGGGAAAGCCCGCGCGATCCCAGTGACCCGTAGCACATCCTCTACCTCTTCAGGGTCCAATTCAAACACCGTCTTGGTGCCAGTCAGCTGGAAACGGCCACAATCATCACAGGTGACAAACATTTCATGCTGTTCATATTAGTCAAGGTACAAAGGAGGGAAACTTAATTTCATTCTCTTGTGCTGCTTTAAACGGTGTATTTTAGCTTCCTCTTTGTTCCTGATTACATTAAATCAGAGTCTGCTTTTCAACTGGTATTTTCCTTTTGTTTAACAGAAGCGAACAAGAGAGAAGCTAGTGAATGTTCTATCACTCTGCGGACAGGAAGTTGGCCTCACCAAGAATCCATCTGTAAGGCCTCACTGTCACTGTTGCTTTATATGCCACTTATCACTTTGGTCTCATAGACTGCAGGAATAATAGATTAAATCTGTGATTATATTATATTAATAAAAACCCTAATTACTGTGCATCTAATGCCATAACAAATAAAAGACAAGTCTAAGTCTTACAAGGCATTATAGTAATTGGACCGTTGCATGATACTTTCTTTGCATACCCAGACTCCATGCTGACTCCACTGTCATGTTTGTTTGTCTCAGGTGATCTTCTCATCCTGTGGAGATCTGGACCTCATGGAGCATCAGCCCAGTCAGGTGTCCTCTGAGGATGGGACCCGGGAGGACACTCTGGATGATACCACATCAGAGCAGCAGTTCAGAGTCTTCAGGGACTTTGACTTCCTGGATGTAGAGCTGGAAGATGGAGAGGCGAGTAGAAAATCTGATTGTTTTTGTTTCACACACATTTGGAATTTTTATATTACAAATCTGTTTCATTCAGTAAAGAAATTGATACTTCTGTTCAGCATGGATGTGTTAACATGATCAAAAGGGACAATCACAACATTTATAAGGATTTCTATTTCAAATATATGCTGTTCTTTTGAACTATCTTATATATACTACTGAAGAACTGTTAAAATGTTGATTTCTAAATACTTGACTATCTCTGTAGGCTTTATGTCTCTAACAAATACATTTGCAAACTAAGAACTGATTCCTTCCTTTTCCTTTAAAATTTATTTTGGTTAATGTAATTGGATGTCATGTAAATAAATTTGGTTCCACTATTTTTTTAATCAAATTGTTAAGTGGAATCAGTACTGAAGCTAGAATCATTGAATTAAATTAAAAATTCCTGTCCCTACTAACAAAAAGTTCCTGTCCCTTCTTTCTTTCCTTATTCTTTCAGTTATTTAATTCATGTTCTCTCTGGATAATGAGATAACACTTTAGCTGATCAGAGACTGCCTGACTAATGTGCCCATTGCTTTTCCTCTGGTCTTTCTCACTGTGTGGCTAACACTCTCTCTCTTTCTCTCCTGTGCTGCCGTAGGAGCTGCAGGTAAGAACAGCTGTGTTAGCATGTTGCAGAGGATGGCTGAGATCATGTTTCCATACCTGTGTCATTCGTGTAGGCTCTCATCTGTCATAGGCTGCTGTGGCTTAATAGATTAGTTGTTTTTTTTATGTTTAATATATGGATGTCAGATTACATACTGTAGAACTGCATGTTAGCAGCATCTCATTGCAGCATTTTTGTTTCACAGTAAATCATTCCTCACTACTTCAGCTAGATTACTATTAGAATTCAGTTCAGATTGTTTTAAATACTTTTTTCAGGTCTAGGATCTAGCAGCTTTCTTTTTGTGTTGTGTTTTGCTAAGCTTCCCCTAGACTACAAAGGAATTTAGGAATTTACTTTTTTTTTTTTTGCAAAGTCAGAAACATTTTCAGATATTGGTCTCTTGTATTTATTATATGTTTGCATGTGTTGTTAATTTTTGCATGATTAATTAAAAGTATGTTAGTAGACCCTCCCCAACTCATGCTAGAGGATACAGCTGTTAAATCAGTTGTGTGTGTTTGTTTTAATAGGGTGAGAGTATGGATAACTTTAACTGGGGAGTGCGCCGGCGCTCTCTGGACAGCACAGATCTGACTGAGCTCCTGGAGGAGAGCCAGCACTCTGACATCACCCCCTGCATTGGCCTACACGACCCCCAACATGACTCAGATGACTCCTCTGAGGAAGAGTCCAATTCCACCAGCCAAAGCCTCTCCCATTCTCAACTGGTATGTTCTATCTATCTATCTATCTATCTATCTATCTATCTATCTGTCTGTCTGTCTGTCTGTCTGTCTGTCTATCTATCTATCTGCCAAACTACCTACCCACCTGTTCTATCAGTTTTAGCTTGATAGTAGTTTTCTAAAACTGGGCATTTTCTGATTTCAGACCATGAACCTCTCCCCCTCAGAGGACACCAATCATACAGACTCTCTGTCCACTTCCTACGACACCACATCAGCTGACCCAAATTCTCTTAATGCTGCTACACCTTGCTTGGGAACATCACTACCAGATGACCACATCATGCCGCCCGTATGTTTAAAATTACATTAAGCTCATTAAAACTTATTCTGCAAGGGTGCAAATAAAACCAAACATAGAACCTAGATCTACTTCATCATGCAGTTTATAACTATTACTGGCATGTTTGTGACTACTTTAAATTTGCAAATGTGACGCCTCACATTCAGTTAGGGTCACACAATATTGAATAACGATAAATTATTTTTACATATACATTAATGTGTTATAATGAGTGTATATTGAATAAAGACTATACAAATACATTGCACTCCTATTACTTATGAATAAGAGAAAATATAATGTGCAATATGGTGGAATATGTCCCACCTTCTCAATAAAAGAGCCAATCGCCAGTTGGCAAAGTCATCGTGTCACTTCTGACAACACTGAGGACCACTTGACTGTCTCTCTCTCTTGCCTCTCTTAACTCTTTTACTGTAAAGAATTTCTCATCTTTTGAGTTGACCTCTAGTATGGAGTCTGCAACAATAAGAACAAACACATTGAGGAAAGAAGCTCACCAGTGATCTTATCTTCATAGGTTTTACCAGAAGACGAGGAGTCAAATGTCCAAGAGGATGACCTGCCATTCGGTGTGAATGAGCTGCCAATGAGGTTTGACTGTGGCTCTAGCACTAATCTGGACCTTCCTGCAGAACAAAACCGGGCTGGAATCAACCAGAACCCAAACTCCCTGCCCAGGTGAACACATCAGTACAGTTTTATATCATTAGACTGTTAACTGGCATGGTTATTGAAGGGTAACCCCCTTTCTTCCGGTTTCAATAGCTACCATTTTGGGGAGGACCGAGATGATCTGGATGAGCTGGGCTTTCCTCCTCCACCGTCCCCCTTTTTCTCTGCCATCCTGGCAGCATTTCAGCCCACGGTGTGTGACGATGCCGAAGAAGCCTGGCGGAGTCACATTAACCAGCTGTTGTGTGATACAGATGGGTCTTGCGCTGTCTACACCTTCCACATCTTCTCCACAATGTTTCAGGTAAAATCACCCTTTATATGTACACAGTCCTTTTTGAAAATTTCTATTCATATTAGCTATTTAGAGGTCCAAAAGTAGGTTTTAGCATTGTTAAAATGTATTTTTATCTACAGAACATCCAGAATAAATTCTGCTCCCTGACCAGCGATGCTGCCAGTTACCTTGGAGACGGCCTGAGGGGAACTGGGTCAAAATTTGTGCAGTCATCTGAGATGTTGGCCTTATGCTCAGACTGTCCCACGCTGTATGTAGACGCAGAAACGGTAAGTTGACATTCAAAGTTGATTACATAAAGCCATGCCTCAGGGACCTAACCTAAATAATAGTTATGAATAAGCAGTCAGAAAGTAATTTTTATGCTAGGTTTTGTCTGGCCTCTTGTAGATTGTTTCTTATGGGCTTCTAGAGAAGATGAAGTTCAGTGTTCTTGAGCTGCAGGAGTATCTGGACACATATAACACCCGGGAGGAAGCTGTCGTCTCAGTAAGTCATTCTAGCCTGCTAAGCTTCTCATACAGAAGCAGTGGAAGCTGCTATATAGAGCTGCTACAGAATTAAGACCTCCAATCATGCGACTTACTAGAGGTGTGCCAATACTTCTTTAAGTGATCAGACTCGCAGGATGGAGAGAAAAACAGGCAAACCATTCAATCATCTTGCACTGAAAGAGGTATCATACTCGTATCATCTGCTCTTCTCTTTCAACAGTGGTTGCACAACTGTAAGGCCACATTTCCAAGGTATCCTGATGATGGTGTGATCACTTGTCAGCCTGGAGACTCTGAGGAGAAGGTGAAAATAGCTGTATATGCCCTTAAAAATGAGCTCTGTTTACACGAATGAACATTCATAATATGTACACAATAGTTCCTGTTAAATCTGTACATATTATGTTATTTAGTGGGTCATATACACTACTATTCAAAAGTTTGGGGTTGGTAAGATTTTTTAATATTTTTGAAAGAAGTGTCTTATGCTCACCAAGGCTGCATTTATTTGATCAAAAACAGTAAAAATTTAACAGTTTTTTATATATTTTTTAATATGCAGTTTATTCCTGTGATGGCAAAGCCAAATTTTCAGCAGCCATTTCTCCAGTACTCAGTGTCAAATGATTCTTCAGAAATCACTCTAATATGCTGATTTGCTGCGCAAGAAATATTTATTATTATCAATGTCAATTGATATATCAATTGATATATGTCAATATACTGTAAATTAATGTTTTTTAGGAAATGGCAATACTTTTTTCAGAAATTTTTAATGAATAAAAAGTTAAAACGGAAAGCATTTATTTAAAATAAAAATTAGGGATGCTCCGATTGATCGGCTACCGATCACTATCGGCCGATAATCACGTTGGGATGATCGATCGGCGGTCTCAAAAAAACGATCTCAAGCTGATGAGGCTGCCGTGAGAGGTTTGGCACGACATGCAGTGGCACCGTCTCAGTCTCTGTCTGGCACGGGTGAAATAATTATAATTCTGAAGGTGAGGTACTCACCTTCCTATTTTTTCTTTAAATAACTTATAAAGTAATTTGAAAACCTTGTGTGAGACGTAATTTCACAAACAGTGTGAGTGAATCACCGTGCGCACGTGCTCTCTCTCTCTCTCTCTCTCTCAAAATACGCTTCAAATCACCACACATCGCGTCTGTCTATAAGCGAGCTACACGCTGCACAGTTGACACAGGAATTGTCACTTGCACAATCGAGGCAGTGTCACATCGTCACTAAAGTTTATAAATTGCATTTCTTTTTAATTCTTGCCAGTATTTAACCATTCAGCGGTCGCGCGCTCTCCTGGAGACCATACGCTCATGCACACTTGCAGCGCACACACATAATGCCAGGCTCACATTACTCCGTTTGCAGTGCATTTCCTGCTGACCCCAACCACTTGAACGGTAGTGTATTTATCAATGCAATATTTCATGTAATATTTCCTCGCTCCTCTTCTTCTTGTCACTCTGTGCGCCTCTTTATCATCCTCTGCATGATTTATATGGCTTGGGTTCTTGGATTGAATGCAACTGGCACTAATCCTCTAATTATGTGGATGGGATTTCTGAGCATAGTGGCACAGTCTAACGGATTGCATGCTGGGTATTAATGCTGTCTGTTTCTCCCTTCTCAACTCTTTCCTGTTTTATGACATGCTCTACAGCAAATGGAAACTCTGGCTGTAAGTTTAAAACTAAAAACGTTCTCTTATTCATCTGTTAGAGCGAGTGATCTGTGTTTGCAGCTTTATAGTTCACTACATGCATTCAGTTCAGTTTACCTGCAAGCGAGCGTGTTTACTTGCATGATCTTACACAATCTTATGCTGAATAACCACACTTTTAAGATCATGTAAATGGTCTTAAGACTACAGAAGTAAAAATAAAATACTGAGATATTTTTTTATTATTTAATGCATATAGACATACTCATTGATGGATGTTAGAGTTGTGTATTTAATCTTTGTGGCTGTGAGTATGTATGATTCCTTTATTATGTCATATGACTAATGTATCTGTATCATCCACAGCAATTGGAGTTGTGTCAGCGACTGTACAAACTTCACTTCCAGCTCCTTCTGCTGTATCAGTCCTATTGCAAACTCATCGGACAAGTGAACACCATCAGCTCTGTGCCAGAGGTACACAGTACACCCATTACCTGATCTCTTTTTTGGTTTATTTAATTATAATTAGAATTGATTTTTAATATTTTATGAAATGTGAGAATTATTTAAATTAGCCTGAAAGAGGTCTAAACAAATATTGTGAATTTGGTGACAGTTTGGACATTTCTACAGTTAAAACTGGACATTTTTGAAATAGACATTTTCTGTTGTTCAGCGTCTGTGCTGAAAGATGTCCAATACCAATGTCGTATCAGCCAGCAAAACCTAAGAAAACATGTAGTGCATCTTTAAAAAAAACATAAGGAACAATTTACTAATTGAGCAAAAAAAAAATTAGTTTGGCTGACTATAAAATTAGTCACTAGCTGGTTGACTTTTGTTGATTGAAAACACTCAGGGTGAACTCACACTAGGCGTTTTGAACCGCGCCCGAGCGCGTTTGGACCCCCAAAGCCCGGTTCGTTTGACTAGAGTGAGCGCTCCGTGCCGCGCTCGGGCGCGGTTCGTTTAGTCGGCCCTGGCCCGGTTGGAAGAGGTGGGCCAGGGCACGGTTCGGTTGGGCTCGGGTGCGGAACGCATGCAGTGTGAGCGCTAACCGCGCCGGAGTGCGGAACAGATCCTATTTTGTGTGCGCTACTGTCATTACGACCGCAAACATATTCTATTACTACTACTACACTACACTTTTCAATAAATTTAATTAAATCAAGTATATTTAGGTTTATAATGGCTCTGGTTCTTACCTTATTGATGGACAGGAAATGTAGTTTGCGAGTAAAAGTTGCAAATTATTTCATTAACCTCAGCTGTCTCCGTAATAATTTTCTGATACATACAAGTGAAAATCAATGCACGGCATAAATTATAAATTAATTATTCGGCAGAATATTAGCGAAAGTGGTTTTCTCCGTTATCTCCAGGTTATCTCATACATGACGTAAGCGTGCTCCGGCACGGAAAGTTTAGTGCAAGTGTGAGTGCAGGCCAGCGGGGGAGTGGGGAGGGGGGATAATCGTGCTCGGGCTTGGTTCAAGGCAACCGTGCCTAGCGTGAGTACACCCTCAGTCCTGATCATGTGCTTTCAATCTGTAGCTGTGGAACATGTCGCGTGAACTGAGCGATCTGAAGAATTGCCTGCGGCTAGCGGAAACCTCATTAGCTGGCGATCTAGAGGACGGCCAAAGGCACGGCTCCCAGTCCATCTTCCCCAGCTCAGAGGCAGCTGTACAGGCCATCCTGGAGTGCTTGAACAACAGCGAGTTCTCTATGGCCATCCGCTACACTCAAGAGTGCAGGTGAGATATGACACCACTAGAGGGACACAAAACTCTGTTTTTTGTATAGAATAGATTTTTATATATTATTTATCCATCTGTTTTGTAAGTTTCGTTTTTGTTCGCACTTCATTTATTTTATTTTATTAGATTTTATTTTATTTTTAATTTCATTTCATTTTTAGTATCGTTACTACTATTGTTTTAGACCAGGGATGGCGAACTCCAGTCCTGGAGAGCCGCAGCCCTGCAGAGTTCAGCTCCAACCCTAATAAAATCTCACATGCAGTAGCTTCCTAGTAACCCTTCAGACCTTGATTAGCTTGTTCAGGTGTGTTTGACTAGGGTTGAAGCAAAATGCTGCAGGGCTGCGGCTCTCCAAGACCGACGTTCGCCACCCCTGTTTTAGACCGTTAGTGTTAATGTACAACTATTTACAAATTTTAACATTATTTAATTTTTTAGCACAGTCCAGTGTTATTGCTAGAGTATCAAGTGACATTTTTACCTTCAATGAAGGCAGGTTGTAAATGTTTTACATTTTTGTAATATACTATGTATCAGAAACTAAAATGAATTTGTGGCCATTTTGATTTTATTTTAGTTGTTAGTAATGGAAATCTATTTAGTTATAGTTTATTTATTTTTAATTAAGTTAATGTTTTCAATTATTTTAAACATTAACACTGGTGTGTTTAACAGCATATTATTTTTCATTGTGACGTTGAACTTGATACTGAGTATTGTACTGGTATTGAGATTTACTAAACTTTCTTCTACTTTTTAGACGAATGTGGCCAAATGACATTTTCGGTGGCAGCTCAGAGGATGAGATCCAGACTCTCCTCAACGTCTACTTCCGCCACCAAACTCTGGGCCAAACTGGCACTTTTGCCCTGGTTGGCTCAAACAAGGACATGTCAGAGGTCTGCACAAAGATCATGGAGCTCAACGGAGAGATTCGGGACATGATCCGCCACGCTCAGGGGTACCAGGTGATCTCATCCAGCCTCCTGGACTCCAGCGTGTCCGGCGTGAGTCTCTGACAGGAAGCCTGCAGCACCCCAGACCAGCCCTGGCCTGGACCGCTCCACCACTGGATTCCTCCATAGTCAACCAACCTCTCCTGTGCCAGCCCTCATCCCACGACCCTCCGCTCCTGCCACCCGCTCCAGGCCAGATCCAGTGTGACGTTTGGGAGTGCTGCCACCCTTTTGAGGGTGTAACTCATAAACTTGTGCCCTTCTTAGGGAAACTTGCACGAGCATCCTTGACTGTACTGAATAGGAAGGGGCTCCTGAGAGTGAGCGTGTCCTCAGGTCCTCAAATGTGCAGCAATAATGGAGAAACGGAGCTGCTCCTGCGAGATTCCTTGGATTGAGCCACTCAAACGCATCTTTTAATTATTGCACTATGTTGACATTTTCATGTCGTAAACCATGAGAAGAAAAAAATCCTGTTTGCTACTGAAAGCAATGCTGCATTTTCAGAAAGGAAGCACCCAAGTGAGAACTTCCACTTGGTTTGTTTGTTAACGTGGGGAATGTGCAATGATGGATCATTGAAACGGATGCCTTTCTACTGTAACTGTTCGAGAATGTCTTTAAAAGCGATCAGGACATGCTGCAAAACTGAAGATGGAACGACACAGGATACTGTCGTCTTTGGTCATACATAATGTATGTCTTTGGTCATCGTCATGATACCTGTAACTGTTTAAAGCTGAGAGCTTGTGTCTTTGTGAACCTGTCCATCACTGGCGTACCGCTAAATATCAGCCTCCGCACCTGCACACAAACACACTGACATTCAGCGATTTGTTCATACAACTGATAAGCTACTACTGCTGAAGCGGATTCTACTTCAAGTGCTGGTATGAGATTGTTTGGCTGTTTCAATCGACGTCCTGCGCTCCACCGTACACAGGCTCACGTTTAGGGTAAATTTGTATTTAAGAAATCAGTGTGTTGAACATAGTTTTCGAAATTGTTCTTTGTCAGTTGCCAAGCATGCATTATTGTATTTACTTTCGAATTGTATTTATTAAAAGTTGTATTTTATTAAAATGTTGTGTAAAGTGGAAAAGGGAGGCATCACAGGGAGATTAGTGTTTGTCACTAGTGCATGCCTAGAGAGATTGCACACTGTAAAGCCTCTTTGGGAAAATTGTCATTGGTCCCCCCCCCCCAAAAAAAAAAAAAAAAACGGAAACCTCAACTTCGTGTGAGCTCCTCTGCTGCCCAAACGGGAAGGAAAAAAAAAAGATAATATACAAAAGACCAAATTTAAAACCCCCAGGAAGAGTTTGTTATGACGAGCATCAGTGGATTGACAATGGCACGACACATTCATTTCTTTAAGCCCAGCAGTAAATTAGTATGAAGTGGATAGGATTTGTAAGGGGGGAGTAACAGGGGCAAGGAGACCTGGTCAAAACCCATTTCCAATACAGTGTGAAATCTTGAGCTTTACGGCGAGAACTTTTTGGCTTGTGCTCGGACCCTTTTTTCATACTCCACTCTGTTCTGGCTGAAACAGAAACGCAAACACAAGATTCATAACGGAGGCAATAAGCATTTCAGTCTCCACGGGCAAGACTATATTTGAGCTGGAGGTGCGTACCAGTAAATTGTGTATGCTTCAGCCTGTGCGGGGTCCTGAATATTTGGTTCATTAAGGAGTTCTTGGATTCCTAGCAAAATCTAAAAATATAAATCAGTTGCAGAGCTTTATGAGATAACACTGCCCTCTTCAGGATTGCATTGAAGATTTGGTTTAAGGAGATTAAGATGCACCAATCAATGACATTAAGATCAAGTGTAAAAAAAAAAAAAAAGTCACTTGAAAATTAAATCCAATGAAAATATAATTCATCTTTAAACATAATAATCTTGAACTACACTTTGTTATTTGCGGTTCCATTTAAAGACATTTAACAATGTATCGATCAATTTACAAAGCAGTGCAACCTTTAAGGATCCAACCTTTACAGCTTACCTGCTTGATTGTAATGGCAGGCCTCCAGTCTTTGTCTTCCTCTAATATAGACAAGCACACGGTACCAGACGGATATACATTTGGATGGAATAAAGGGGGCTCAAATTTACCTGAATTCACAGGATAAAAACCAGGGATAATTAGACAATGTTTGTACTTTGTCGTATGCACAAGGATTAGATCCACTGAACATCTGATTTACACTTTGGTGGAGAGGAAGGATAGTCGTCCTTAAACAGCATCCGAAGTTTGAACAAGCCTCCTTCCCACGGCGTCTAAGGAGAAAAAAATAAAATGCATACAAGGTCTGAAACGTGTTGTTTTTTTTTCTCCACCCCCCCCCCCAAAAAAAAAAAAAAAAAAAAAAAAAGGAGACATTTGAGATTAATGCAAATACCAGTTGTAAATAGTAATGGGTCTCTGTACTGCAAACCATCACCTTACAAACTTGAATATTAAATGTCGTATTCGTAGAACACAAACATTAAATTACATTTTCCAAATTGGCACTTACCCCTTTTTTTCCAGGGATGGCACACTCCCAATTCATCAAGTTCATAGTTCCATCAGGGTTTTTTGTTGGTACAGCTACAAAACCCTGAGGGAAAAAAACAAAAAAAAAACAACTATAAACAAATAAATATATATATTTTTTTTATCCTGTGGGTGGGTGGAAAAAAAAAAATTCAAAATGTCATACTCTAGAAACTGTTTTTATCTGTGGTCTACTTTGTGTGAGCAAAATACACCCCAACAGTTTCAATAGTGACTACTCAACAGAATAAATTAAAATAGTGACATCTGAAAATAAGTCTCTCCTCCATAGATAGAAAGTACTCCCCTTCATTAAACCCTTCAGTGCTTTTCCCCCGAAGGTTAATACTGCAGTTTAATATTAAATATAATATTAATTTAATAATTCTCTGAAAAGATTGTTGTTTGGGAACTGATACATACACAAACCCTGTTGCACCTCAAACACTTAATGCCGAGTTCACACTGCACGATTTTAGCCAGATTTTTCAAAAACTGTAAATACTTTAAGCTTTTGTGAAGTAAATTGTGCTTTCTTCATGTTGAGATTCTCCAGTTTGTTTGTTTTTTAGCTATTCTGGCATCTGCAGAGTCCAAGAAAAGGAGTGATTTTGCACTGTATGCAAGTTACAGCAAAGACATTTGTTGTTTATGTAAAAGAGCTTTATTGACAGTTTTATTCATGCACACATGATCTTGGGCAAAATATGATCAGGAAAGATATTTGAAAAAGCTGCATGTCGTCAACAAAAAGTGTCGTTTTGGATTCTGTTGAGTTTAACTGCATGGAAAAAACAAAAAGTTGAACTTCCTTCAAAATATGACTTGTGTCTACATAAGAAAAATATAGGTTTGGAACGGAATAAGTTAACTACAAAGTTCATTTTGTTCCTGTAGAAGGATAGTACACTTTAAAAGAGGGGGGGAAAAAAAATAAAACAAAACAACTTCAAACATGTATGCACTTCTCTTGCTAAACACAAGACATCATTTTGAAGGAGAAAAAAAAAAAAAAAAAAAACCTTGTCCAAACAGTGTCGGTTCCAATTTACTGGTCAGAAAACACAAGGGAAGTCAATTGGAACCAAAACGGTTTAACTAGAACCGCTTTACAAAATGCCCCTTTTTAAAGTGGGAATAAGTGACTATTTTTGGGTGAACTACCCCATTACAAAGCAGAAATATTCACACTGACATTATGCTGCAATACTTTATTGGTTTTTATAAATTTATTGGAATACAAAAATACAATACATCCCACCCAAGATGTCACTTGAGCTACCAATGCAATTCTAAAACGTTTATAGACATGAACAATTAGACTATGTACTTGAAACTGTAGATGGTGTCACAGGAAAGGCCTTTGCCCTTGCAGCGGCCGCACAGATCCTGGCGGTGAGGACGGCGCATGTCAACGTGCCTCTGCTTCCGTTCACAGCAGCAGCGAGTCTTGCAGCAAACCTGGTGAACCCGAACATGGTCAAGTTTTACAAACAGCTTCAAATGCACTTTGACTACTCATACCTGGCACTGAATGGACTCCACCCTATATGGATTCAGTCCCGCCTGGCACTTTCTGCAGTGCTGCTTGAAGTACACCTGTGGAAGTGCCATCTGATTAGGTTCGAGTCTTAAGATCAAAAGTTTGAAAGTCAAAAGCATTTTACCTTGGAGGTCCCCGAGATGCACCACACAAACGCACTTTCCCATCGAATATTGCACTTACTGCAGTGATAAAATCCGTATTTCTGCTCCAGAAACTAAACCAGAATAAATGGTTAGAATTATCGTTAGCTTTATTTACATAAAAGAAATGCGCAACACAGTTTCTGCCGCAATACCATTTACATGCAGTTAAAAAAAACTGCCTTAGTTTACCTCATTGAATATTCATGATACTGAGGAGTTAAGACGAGAAAAAAAAAAAGTAACGAAAAAGCAGCTATTCACAACACTTCACTTTTGCAAGTTTCAAGTTGGGGGGAAAAATAAAATTCATAGACAAGTCTAGTAATCGTCTGCGCAACACAGTTTCTGCCGCAATACCATTTACATGCAGTTAAAAAAAAACTGCCTTAGTTTACCTCATTGAATATTCATGATACTGAGGAGTTAAGACGAGAAAAAAAAAAAGTAACGAAAAAGCAGCTATTCACAACACTTCACTTTTGCAAGTTTCAAGTTGGGGGGAAAAATAAAATTCATAGACAAGTCTAGTAATCGTCAGGAGTTGAATTCACCCAATCAGCATTGAGCGTCAATAACCACTTGCATATTTATGAGGTCAGCTTTTATTCGGAGATGAACCATGTCAAAAGCCCGCACTAGCTAGGATTCATCGCCAACCTAAAATTCACCATAATTCGAAAGTACAATAACCGACGTAATTTAGGGGGAAATTACGGTTGCCATGGTAATTTCCCCACAACAAACCTGAAAGTTTGACCGTTTATTTCGCTGAATCACCGACTTACCCTGCAGTGTTTCGTGAGTCGGTTCATCCGGTTTACACTTCTCGTCGTCGTCCGTCTCGCTGTCCGTCTCCTTGCTCTCATCCCCTCCATCGTCCTTGCTTTCACCGGCAGTCGTGGATAAGGAGAAAATCCTGCGGTCGAAGACAGGAGAGTAGATGGCGACGGGGCGGGAGAAGCGCACGGAGTTGACAGGTGTGCTGGGCAGGGTGTATTTCAGAGGAATGATGGACGGCGTCCTTGGTGAGTCCCATTTATCACCGCGATAAAACAGCGTTTTGGGCCCGAGTGAGCATTGAACAGTGGTATCTACCTTTGGGTTGACCTGCACACCGAACTCTCTAGTGTTGGCCTTGCGGAGGCGCGGCGTTAGGTTCGGGTTCACCTGAGATAATATCGCTTTTAACTGCGCGCGCTTATAAAAGTCGAAATAATCGGGGGCGTCTGGCGCAACATAAAAACTGTTTCCCTTTTTGTTCCAGTTCTGGTGCTTAAATTTACAGTTGCCGGGATAAACGGGGAAATAGCCAGGATAGCCTCCACAGTTGTAAGGTGCAATGAGAAACTCCTCCATTGTGGCGTGATCATGAACAAAGGCACTGCCGAATATTTATTTTCTTCCAGAGAACACGCCTTAATTGGCGCGACCTCATTAGCATTGATCACGTGCTGGCGTGACGCGTTAGCATCAGGTAAAGATCGATCTCTGCATTTTTATATAAATTTGGCGTTACAGTTGAAACTGCAATCGAGACAAGTCAATCCTGATTGTATTTTTAAAATAACAATATTACAGTGAAATTATTTAGAAATGATCACTGTAATGTAATATAATAACTGAGAGACATCATGGAATATTTAATAATAAATTATCACACCAAAGGACAAGGTGAATTATAAATGTAAATGTTTATAAAATAGTTAATTAAAACTTGTATTATATAAATTAATATACTGTGAAAATATATGTATTTATAAGCATTTTATTTTTAATAAATAAATAACAAAAGATTAGGTGATTAAAATAGTGAAATCTGACATTTTCTTTATTTCATTAATGATATTATATTATATTATATAAATCTTGATTAATTCAATGTTAATTGACAACCAGATTACTGAATAGTCTCTTCTTTTACAGACTCTTTTACTTAGTGGAGATTTGAATAGCAGTAATGATTTGTCGGGTATGTTGCTTGGCATTCAAATAAATGGAGAGTAATAAAAGGTGGATTTTAAAAGCCTCTTTGCCTCTGTTATGCAGTTTATGAATGGCAAACAGAGAGAATTAAACTAAAGGTTTACTAAAGGCCTTAAATTCTAGGTTTACTATACTGTAGTTCAAGCTGTTCAGTCTAGGTTGCATTTAGGGCTGCAACAACTAATCGATAAAATCGATTATGAAAATCATCGACAACGATTCTCATAATCGATTAATCGGATCTGCCCACAGTGCACGTCCAACGGAGTTTACATAACTTACTTGTCCAACTTCAGCCCGTCGCGTCAAATTAAAGCACTGAATTACTTATTTCTATGGACAAAATGCATCTAAAATAGTGGAGGAAACAGAATGAGATGCTGCAGGAGAGTTTCTGTTATCTATGAAAGAAAGGCATAGAGCTTTATAGTGTTTTTTTTTTCAGATACCCAATTACAGTCAAAAAGTAAACAATGCCAGCAAGAACGCAAGCTATGAAGGGCATAGGAGGCCATTTTTGTTATGTGAATAAATAAAAGTATTTAGTTATAAATAAATGACAATAAAACATTTTTTATTTAAACAATTTTTTGACAGATTCCTACAATTCCTAAAATGTGTTTTCTCTTTATTATGGCAGGTGGTCTAATAAATTGTTAAACACTGTATGTTTTCATAGCATTCAGTTGGCACGTTTGTTTTAAGGACATTGGGTAGAATGTGGAATAGTGTGTTTTTGTCAATAAAATAAAAAAAGAAAATTGTTTGTTTTTAATCCGATTAATCGAAAAAAAATATATAAAATAATCGACCAACTAATCATTTATCAAAATAATCGTTAGTTGCAGCCCTAGTTGCATTTGATAAAGTGTGTTTTTTATGATGAGGAGGTCATTTCCTGTTTTGCTTTGTCTAGGTACTTTTAATTTTATAATTAAAAGAAAGTATGAGAAAGAGAAATCCATTATTATCTGTATTGTACAATGGGATGTCTTCAAGCACTGTTAGTAATAATAGTCGTTTAGCAGACACTCTCTCGGTCAAAGCAACTTTTACATTTTAGGAACAGCCCCATTGGACCAACTTAAGCAATTAGTTATTCTTCAGTTCATGAATTAACAACCTTTGGAATACCACCACCTCCACATACAGAGGAATGCTTGAAACGTTTTAGAAATATGCCACACTCCTCCATATTTAAGTAAGTTCAGTGCTCACTCAAGTGAGTGTGTTGTTTTTGTTCCAGCTGAAAGCACACTTTGGATTTGTTTGCCCTCTTCTCTTCTGTTCTCTTTCTATCCAACCATCTCTATTTATAATTCATCTATATGGAATAAAATAATTTTGGCTATAACCTTTCACAATGTTTATGTCAGTGAAACTCAATATTACCATTCATTGTGATATGGAATATAAATTGTGCTTCACCACCCAACATAAATTCACACAAAACTGACCTTTAACAGGTTACTGACAAACAAGCCTTGCAGGGAAGCACAGGACTCACACCATTGATTTTTCCTCGTCTGGATGGTACAAGGTAGGAGAGGCGTTGTAAAATAATATTTTGTGATATTTAGGTGTTATAAAATAATATCTTGTAAAATTTAGGTGTTTAAAATAATGTTTTTTGATTACATAGAGCAGCAGATAGCTCCTGTAAACTGATTATAGAAAACAATATTTTTTATTCCTGCCAAAGTAATAAATTATTTTATTCATTGAATTACAGTATATGCATTGGCAGTCAATGTGACTGTAACATTGATGTTTTGTCTGAGTCAGACAGGCCAATAGCCCAGATAATGTGAGCATGGCCCCTTCAGAAGGCCAAATGGCTGCTTTAAAGCTAATAAAACAATCCCAGGGAACATATTATTGGCATTAACATATTACAATGGAAGTTTTTCCTTCTGGTTCCATCCAAATTGGACTGACCGATTCAAAATGACTGTATGAAGCATTTTTAAAATAATTTTTATATATATTTATTTTCAATACAGTTTACAAGCCTGGACTGTTAACATTAATGTAATGTACTGTAGATGTATTTCATTCATAAATTCGTGGCCTAATGGTTAGAGAGTTGGGCTTGTAACCCAAAGGTTGTGGGTTCGTGTCTCAGGTCTGGCAGGGATTGTAGGTGGTGTGAGTGAATGTCCAGTGCTATCTCCACCCTCCATACCACGACTGAGGTACCGAACCCCCAAATGCTCCCTGGGCGCTGCAGCATTGGCTGCCCACTGCTCCGGGTGTGTGTTTCACTACTCACTACTGTGTTTGTGCACCTGGATGGGTGAAATTACTTGGCCACAAGTCACCTCCTTTCCTTTCCTAATATGTGGTTCATTCATAGGTTTCAGTCTTAAAAAATATTCAGTTGCCACTAGACAAATCATCAATTGTTTGTTGTTGTTGTTGTTTTACTGTAAAATCATATTTGCCCTATCATACACTAGCAGGAGGAAATGTGTTATTATGAAGGCTGGAATTGCGCGGCGCTTGGATACCTATTTACCCGTCAAGTGCCTGGGTAATAATTGATAGATTTCCTGAGAGGACAAAAAACGGGCCCAGATGGGGCCAGGTGGGTTATACCACAGTTGCAAACAGCTCAGAGTGAAGTAAGAGACACAACTCACTTGTTTAACATTTGGAAAGCTGTCCAGTTCTCTGACACCATGAAAGTGACGTGGATTGTTTTGGCGTTCGTATTGTTCAGTCATCTACAGTGGACAGCAGCTGCTCCAGGCACAGGGCTGCACACATGGGATAGATTTAGCAAACTTCCATATCCCGGTGACAAAGCCTTCCTCTATGACACTTTCCCTGACAAGTTCATGTGGGCTGTCGGCACCGCTGCCTATTCAGTTGAAGGAGCCTGGGAGAAAGACGGGAAGGGTAAGTCTATCTGGGATACTTTCACTCGCGGTGGGACCCGGGTATCCAGAGGCGATGTGGGCAGTGACAGTTATCACAACATCCCGGGAGACCTCCGAGCCCTGCAGCAACTTGGAGTCAGTCACTACCGCTTTTCTCTGTCCTGGCCACGCATCTTCTCCAATGGCACCAAAGAAAGCTACAACGTAAAAGGTGTGGAGTATTATAAAAGTCTAATTCGAGGATTGAAGGAAATTAAAGTGCAGCCCGTTGTGACTTTATATCATTGGGACCTGCCAGACAGTTTGCAGACTTTATTTGGAGGCTGGAGCAATTCGGTTATGGTGGAACTATTCAGAGAATATGCAGATTTTTGTTTTAAAACATTTGGATCGGATGTGAAATTTTGGATTACTATTAATAATCCTTTTGTTGTTGCCTGGCATGGATATGGAACTGGGGTTGTGGCACCTGGTATCAAAAATGACTCCGATTTGCCTTTCAGAGTTGGACATAATCTTCTAAAGGTAATTAGAGCCATTTATGTATTTATTTATATATTTAATAAACAAAGATAATACAACACAAACACACATAGTCTTGAAAGAGTTTTCAATATCTTAAAAAAATAGATTCAAATAATGAAAAATATAATGTTAATCATTTATTTATATATATATATATATATATTCATTGTGAGAATTATTGTAATTACTGTTAAAACTAAAGTAATAAAAAAAAAACATTAAAAAAGTAACATATATAATGTTATAAATGTATATACAAGTATTTTATATATAAATATACATTTTCTTTTTTGTTATATGTTAATAAGCAAAAATAATGTTTATAAAAACAAAAATATATTAAAACAGCTTGTTCAAGGCTAGAATGATTGTTAATTTTTTTTGTTAGCATTTTTATTTGTTGTTTAATTATGTTTGTTCAATTTATGTAATTTAAAGTGCAGTATACAGTAAATGTTTTCCAAATATAAAGTATTGACTTTTTTTTCTGACCTGTGTTGTCTCCTAGGCTCATGCAGCAGCCTGGCACTTGTATGATGACCGGTATCGTTCCAGTCAGGGTGGGCGAGTGTCCATGGCTCTGGCCTCCATCCTTTTGTTGTTGCCTGGCATGGATATGGAACTGGGGTTGTGGCACCTGGTATCAAAAATGACTCCGATTTGCCTTTCAGAGTTGGACATAATCTTCTAAAGGTAATTAGAGCCATTTATGTATTTATTTATATATTTAATAAACAAAGATAATACAACACAAACACACATAGTCTTGAAAGAGTTTTCAATATCTTAAAAAAATAGATTCAAATAATGAAAAATATAATGTTAATCATTTATTTAGATATTGTTAATAATTTTTTTTTTTGCTTTGTTTAATTATGTTTGTTCAATTTATGTAATTTAAAGTGCAGTATACAGTAAATGTTTTCCAAATATAAAGTATTGACTTTTTTTTCTGACCTGTGTTGTCTCCTAGGCTCATGCAGCAGCCTGGCACTTGTATGATGACCGGTATCGTTCCAGTCAGGGTGGGCGAGTGTCCATGGCTCTGGCCTCCCACTGGATCAAACCTAGCAGAACCCGGCAGGAGAACAGGAAAGCCTGCCAGTGTTCTCTGGACTTTGTGCTCGGCTGGTTCGCCCGACCATTGTTTGTGGATGGAGACTATCCACCCTGCATGAAACGCAATTTGACCCACAGACTGCCGTCCTTCACGGAGGCCGAGAGCTTGTACGTTAATGGAACAGCAGACTTCTTTGCCCTGTCTCACGGACCTGCTCTTAGTTTTCAGCTGATCAATGACAGTCTGCTCTTTGGCCAGACAGAAGACCTGGGTCTGAGGATGCTGCTGTACTGGGTCGGTGCCGAGTACAACAATCCTCCCATCTTTGTGGTGGAGAGCGGCTGGTTTGGAAGTGGCAACACGAAAACAAAGGATGCTAAGCATATGTACTACCTGAAGCGCTTTATTATGGAGACTCTAAAAGGTACATGGATGAATTGAGGGTGTTTGATGAAATGACAAGGATAGAATTAATAATAATAGATCGAATATTAGCCAGTATATGGCCATTTTGAGATTATCTTATGTATATCTTTTAATGGTTAAAGAAGCATTCACAATGTAGGCTATTTAGACTTATTTAGCAATTAACAATATAACAATTCACATTTCACAGTTAATTTTCTTCTCTTTACAGCAATCCGCTTTGACAGAGTAAATGTGATTGGTTACACAGCCTGGTCTCTGCTGGACGGGTATGAGTGGTACCGTGAATATGGAATACGACGAGGGCTATTCTTTGTGGATTTCAACACTCCTGATCTGAAAAGAGAGCCAAAGACATCTGCCACTTTCTATAGCAAACTCATAGAGAAGAATGGCTTCCCTCAGCTGCCTGAGAACCGGCCTGCACAGGGCGTCTTTCCCTGTGACTTTGCCTGGGGAGTTGCAGCCAACTCAATACAGGTAAAATTTTAAAGGGCACCTATTATGCAAAATCCCCTTTTACATGGTGTTTGGACATATATGTGTGTTTGCAGTGTGTGAACACAACCTCCCTACAATTATTAAAATCCACCCATTTTATAATCCCCATTAAACCAAATCAGTCTCACTAGGCGTGCTGTTATGATTCTCTAAGCAATATGACGTCACATCGCCCATGGCCGATGACTGACAGTCCTGCATTGCCATAGTTTCCGTCCGCAGTGAGTTGTTTGGTTGCACGCTGTCCTCCAATTTCTCTGCGTTTAAGCAGCTGTAACGTCAACAATGTCTCGTAATCAATCCCGGTATTCTGTGTTTGGATGTAAGACTGAACATAAGAGTCTTCATTTTCTCCCAACATCTGAGCCACTGAGGACGCAGTTACTTTTATTTGTATTAAATTACTTTTTTTTTCTCAAGGTAATGTGCCTCAAAATCTACCTAAATACGTACAAGTCTGCACAAATCATTTAATAATTTGTATATATATATATATATATATATATAATGTTTATTTGAATATTGATGGTTGAATGTTGATTTTTAAATATAAAAAAAACCTGATAGTTAACCTCGTATTACATCTAACTGCACACATTTCATCAAAATAAAAGGAAATGGCTTTAGTTTGTACACTTCAGCCCAGCAAATCAAACTTACTTGATTGTTCTTGTTTGACCCATTCAAATGTCACTTTTATAGAACTTAGATTCTGTGTAGATCTTATGATGTGTTTAACTTTAGTCTTTGATCTTTGTTCAAACGTCAAACATTGATAAACATCATTTGGATATATTAAAAATATATTTTAATTTAATTTCTTTTTAATTCTGCCTTCTGATGCTGTTTTGAAGGTTGATACTATACCTACCCAGTTTGCCGACCCTAGTGCTTACATCTGGAACGTTTCTGGTAACGGAGAGCTGAAAAAGGTCCCGGGGGTGCTGGTGCCCCCTATGCACAGGAAACACCACTGTGCCGATTACAGCAGCATCCTCCAGCAGGTGTCTGACGTACACCGTATGCAAGTCTCACACTTCCACTTCTCCCTCAACTGGTCCTCCATCACCCCAACAGGCCAGGTGTCTGATGCTAACGAAACACTTCTAAAATACTACCATTGCTTTGTCAGTGAGCTACAAAAGGTTAACTTAACCCCTGTTGTGACCCTTTGGCACCACACAGGGAAACTGTCCAGCCTGCCGGCACCCATGGAGGCTGGTGGGGGCTGGCAGAGCGAGGAGACAGTTCAGGCCTTTGCAGACTACGCCAGGTTGTGTTTCCAACGACTAGGAGCTCATGTGAAGCTGTGGATCACGTTGAATGAACCTAACGATGAAGATCTTGAATTCACTGTGGGCCACCAGCTGCTCCGTGCGCATGCGTTAGCTTGGCACGTCTACGACACCGAATTTCGCAGAGCCCAAGGTGGTAAGGCATCACTGGTTCTTCATATGGACTGGGTCGAACCTGCGTTTTCTTTCAACAGAGAGGACGTTGAGCCTGCAAACCGAGTCCTGGACTTTCGAGTCGGCTGGTTTGCAGAGCCCATCTTTGGTAGTGGTGATTACCCAGCGGTGATGCGTACTTGGCTCCAACAGCGAAACAATATTGATCTCTTCAACTACCACTTACCCGCATTCAGCGATGAAGATCAGCTGTTGGTTAAAGGAACCTACGATTTCTTCGCCATCAGCCATTTTACTACCTCGATGGTGTATGATGGAGTGGAGGACAAATACACCTTCAAAGACAAGTTGCAGGTACAGCTGATTTCTGACGTGACCTGGATCATGTCTCCAAGACGCAACTCTCCTGTGGTCCCCTGGGGTCTTCGCAAGGCACTGAACTGGGTTAACTCTCGATACAAAGGGGTTCCCATTTACGTGATGGCCAATGGTGTTCAAGAGGACACTGCTAGGTTTAAGGATAGCTTGCGTGTCTACTACTTTTACAACTACATTAATGAGGCCTTAAAAGGTAAGGAACCATATAATGCCATGTGTTGGCTTCCAATAAATAGATACAGGATGGCTTATACTGATCCCAGTGTTTTGCTTTTATCAGGAGAACTTTATTGCACCTTTAGACAAAATATTTTCAAAAAATGTAAAAACATTTTTGCATATGTGCTATTTGTTGAGTACCATATTTGATA
Source organism: Sinocyclocheilus rhinocerous (assembly GCF_001515625.1). Classification (NCBI taxonomy): domain Eukaryota; kingdom Metazoa; phylum Chordata; class Actinopteri; order Cypriniformes; family Cyprinidae; genus Sinocyclocheilus; species Sinocyclocheilus rhinocerous. The sequence goes on from NW_015663491.1 coordinate 657,050, forward strand.
CATCATGCTTTTATGGCTTATATAGGAGAATATGAAACGTATACTCAATGAGAAAAAAAGCCCTTAGAAAACACCCCATTTTATTCAGAGGCCCAAAAGGAGCAAATATGCAGTTTGGTGCAGTTACTGATATTTATATGACCAAAAAAGTAAGATGAAATTCTGACAGCTTGTAATGTAAATCAGTGAGATCTTTATAACAGTATTGCAGATGTTTAAAGCTCTGTAGTTTTTATTGTGGGGGGCAAAACATATAATGCAATGGAATACAATAATGATTGAAAAAATACACTTAAAAAAGCAAAGCCCTATATATAATATTTTGATATTATTTTTACTTGCTAAAAAACTAAAAAACTCACTCAGATGACAGAAGGCATGTAGAAGATTTTTTTCCCTATCAGTTTAGAGGCCTTAGAAATTTGTATATCAAATATGATACTGTAGCTTTTAACATTTACTAATTAGGTTATCCTAATATGGCTATTTTTTGTTTTTATTAAAAACCTTTCTTGCAAATTTTAATAAAATTTAAATGCAAGGAAATGTTAGTTATTCGTATTATTTAAGATTATTAAGATTAAAAACTAATTATGTACTGATATTAAATGTAACTCATAGGTGTAATTAAACTTATTGTAAGTGTAATTAAACTTACTGTTTGCTTCAGTATTATTATATGTTGTTTATTTATAAAATACGAATTTATAATAAATGTTATCATATTTGTAGGGTGTCCTAGACGTTGAATTTTACAACATCTTTTTTTAAGTTTCCCAGTACAATAACCCACTTGGATAAGTTCTGATGACTCAAAGCAATGCTGTTTCTATTTAGAGGCACAAAGCTCACGTTGTACACACACATCCACACACAGCAGCTTAATTATTAAGCAGAAAACTGGGGAAACAGTTTGCTGATCTCAGGAAAACTAGCAAGCCACTCTTTATCTGAGCTTTGGAAAAAATATTTGTTTACCATTCCCAAAACACTGGCAAGGCCTTATTTACTTTGTCATCTGAATTCGCTTTATAGTTACATCATGAGTTCTCTTCAGTTGTTTTCTAACTTCTGATTTGTTCTTTTAGCATATACACTGGATGGAGTCAATCTGAAGGGATATTTTGCATATGCGTTCAGCGACCAGCGGGACCCAGGCTTTGGCATGTATGGTCATGTGCAGGAGGAGGTCATTTCAAAATCTTCACTGGCCCATTACAAAAACATTATCCACCACAACGGCTTCCCTGCCCCAGGCACACCTCAACAACATTGCCCCCGTGCTCCAGTGCACGGCTCTAGACGTTATGTCCTCACCAAGCAGCCTGTTGTTGGCTTTCTCTCTCTGGTGAGCTCTTGCATGCTGATCACAGTGTGCCTTGTTATCTACTATGCAGTCAAAAGGCACAAAATAGCCACCAAAAAATGAAAGAAAATGGTTCCAGTGGACACTTTTAATTTATTTGTTTTACTGGTTAGTTTGATAACCTACAAACTATGCTTTTAACTCTTTCTTAAATCGTAGTACTTCTGGAATTTCTTAGTGGGTACTACACAAGCCAGGAATGCCTGGATAATTATTTAACTGCAGCTTTACCATGTAAAAACACTATTTATTTGTAAGAAAAAAAAAGTATATTGCATTATTTGGTCAAGTTTGCACAACGGCTTGGTTTTTGCACGAGTTGTAAAATAAAAGTTATGGGGGAAAAGTAATTTATTCTGTTCTGGCGTTTTGAAGACCTTGCTATGGTTAGCTTAAGTGATGTTACAGAGGTCATTATATATATTATATTATTATATAACTTTAATGTATTAAATAAATGTTTAATGTTATACTTAATTTCATAGTAAAGTAACTTTGATATCTTTAATTTTCTATTACCTATCATTTATATGTACTCTTATAATTTTCTTTATCTGCCCTTTTTGTTATATTTACATATAAGGATTATATTATGCTTTTTTTATATATTTATGTTTGCGATTTCCATTCCATTCGTGCTTTATGTGGTCAAGGTTTTGCTCATTTCATCTGTGTCCATGTGAAATTCTGTACCTCTTTGATTAGATACCCAAATTGCAATAATAGCAGGCCAAAAACATTTGAAATGGTTTTTATTATGAAAAACAAACAGTTAATTAATATATCTTATTATTTTAGGCTACAGTGGCTCAGAACATAAAGTTGTCAAGTCCATCTTCCATAAACTTCTTGTAGATGGCCATGAATTTAGCCACAAAGGCCTCCAGGTGGTAGACTGCTTTGCTGCCAAGCTGCAGTCTGTGCTCATAGTATGCCGCCATCTGAACCACCTCAGCCTTCAAATGTCCATCACAGTTACTTAGCAACTCTGTCACCAGGCCCTGGAATACCATGCAAAGAAAAAGTGTTAATGCAGTGATTGTTCACCAGTTTTATTTAACCCTGCAATTTAACTATTTCACAGTACACATGATTTATTTATGCTGCAAATAAGTAGCTATACCTTCATGATGACTTCTGGTGGGATGCAGTGAGTCAGAAGTTCATACAATCGTGCCCGAACCTCCAAAAGTCTGTAAAAATATAATGGACGCTTTAGTTTGCATGTATATCACTTAAAAAAATACCAGGTTATTGAAACCAAGTTTATTCAAATCTATCATAATGTAAAGGGCAGCAGGGGATTTTAATTGTGTGCTTGTATTCATGTATGTTCTGACCTTTGAGGGCTCTGCTGGCTGACTATAGCATTAGCAGTCTCTCTGAGGTAAACCTCCCAGTCTGTCTCAGGGATGTCCTGGTCTGGAGAGAATGGATACCTGCAGGAAAGTCAATTTGGGAACAGATTACCTAAACCGTATGTGTGTCATAGACTTCAGGTGAGTTGTGTTCATTCAGAGGCTTCATTTGTGATTGAACAGCACCGATCATTTATTTAATTCTCTGCGATCTTTATTCTTGCTGACTTACTGTTGAACTCTGCAGGCCTCACACATCAGCAGGGCTTTACGGAGGTTACGGCCAGATTTCTCAGCGATCTGTTTGGCCAGTTCAGGAGGAAGAAGCAGCCCCTCCTTCTTGCACACGCCTGACAGAACACTGCACACCTGAGAGGACAAAGGTTGGGTTGTTTTCACATGTCAAGCAAAACACATTTGAATTTAAAACTTGTAATTTGAATGCATTTTTTCATTAAATTGATATATTTAAGAAAGAATGCATATGCTCACCAAGACTGATAAAAATACAGAAAAAGTTGTAGTACTGTGAAATATTATTACAACTTTTTTATTTTAATATATTTTAAAATGTAATTTATTCCTGTGATGCTAAAGCTGAATTTTCATTACTCCAGTCTTCAGTGTCACATGATCCTCCAGAAATCATTCTAATATGCTGATTTGCTCAAGAAACATCTCTCATTACCAATGTTAAATACAGTTGTACATAGTACAGTTTAATTATTATTATTTTTTTTTGTGAAAATGATTTTTCAGGATTCTTTAATGAATTGTCAAAAGAATAGCATTTATTGGAAACATTTTATTTTTTTCAAAAATTATAAATGTATTTAATGTCACTTTTTAAAATGCATCCTTGCTGAATTAAAGTAATAATTTCTTAAAAGAAAAAGAAAACTTCACCTCTTCCACACTTGGCAGGGGGACTCTCACAGCCAGACACCTGCTCCTGATGGGGGCAATCACTTTTGAGGTGGAGTTGCAGCACAGAATCAGTCGACAAGTGGACATGTACTTCTCCATCGTACGGCGCAAGGCATGCTGGGCATCTTTAGTGAGACGGTCCACCTCCGTCAGCAGCACGACTGTGAAGAGATGAGACATTTTATCATTGCAAGTTCTATTATATTACTGTTGTATAAGTGTACAGATCATTAATATAAAGCTATCAAATCCAGACACAGCTCTTAGCTATTTAACATTCAGATTAATCATCTAACCCAATGAAAGAAAAAAGCCAAACCTTTGAACTCCCTTTGAGCACTGGACTGAATCTGCTGAGACTGGGCAACAGTTTTGATCAGCTCCTGAATGACCACACGGTCACTGTTCCCAGCATCACTGAGGAAAACAGATCAGGCATGAGGTTCTGCTAGTAAATTCTCCCAACATACACAGAGCCCAGTCAATCTTTGCATTACCTTGGATTCACCTCTAGATGGTAGTTGCTGGAAATTGTGTTGATTTCAAGCTTCTTTTTAGATGGAGTCTACAACAGACAAACACTGATAGTTAATACTGTAGTATTAGGCTATACAACTAGAAAACAGTTTATAACTATTTTTTTAAATACCGTGATGGACTGGTGTTCAATCCTGAGTTTCTCGACCCCGGGACCGTACAGCTCTCTGAGCAAACACATGATCCGGGTTTTCTTACCAGCACCAGACGGTCCATAAACCAACAAGTGGGGGAAATCACCACACTGGACCTGTAAAATTAACCAGTGAGAGATCATTATTTTATCTAATTATATTATTCAGTACTAATTAAAGACAGTATGGCTAATATGTGAAGCACATTTAATTAACGTTATATCACAGCTACTGCAAAGTATATTGTTGCTGCAACTGTAAACAAACAATTTGAAGTATTTACTTCCAGAAGAGAGCGCAATGATGTACATAAAATATAATTCATATTTAGTTATTTAAATTGACTTTAGTCTGACCAAACACAAACACCAGTTCGCTGTCTAGATAGTTTCTGCTTCTTTACCAGATTTTTGAGCTGGTTTGCTTGCTCCTTGTGGTAGTCGAGTTTAGCCAAGGACGATGGTCGATATTTATCAACCCACAAACTCATTTTCTCCCCTGAATGATAAGAATATCGCGCCTCTGTAAAAATTTTTTTAAAAATAATATTGTTGTTGTGAGCTGCCTGCTCCCGCGAAACGTAAACCCGCGCAGCACACTGTCAGAACGGCATCTACAGAGAGCGAAGAGGGTCAAGTGCTTTCGCGTTTCGTAAAACTATACATTGCTGCACTCCTTACAGTTCGGCACTAATAGATTGTAATCAGGGAGAAAACAAGTCCGACCACCAGATGTCGCTAATGCACACTGTGTTTAAAGCTTCGAGTAATGAACCGTTTATCGGCACACTTTCATGAAAGCCTCAAACGCTTCAGAAAGCCTCGGTTTCCCATCACTATATAAAATGAACGCAGCAGGCAGTATAATGCTGCGTTCACGCCATATCGTAATTACCGTAATTTCGAGATGACAGCACGTGACGTCCTCGGGCTCGGACTCGGAATTATGCTTTTCTGCAGCAACACTTATCAACGGCTAAACGGATAAACGGAGCCTGCGGTGGTCAGGTGGTACGGCGGTCATGTGGCACAAGTCGTAGCTCTCAGAAAACTCCCAGTTCACAAGTTGTAATTACGAGGATGTGAACGCTTTTTACAAGTTGGAATCTCGTAATTACGGGAATTCCGATATGGCGTGAATGCACCTTAAGCACACGTGACGCGCCATTCCCGCATCTGCGCCCGCGCTCGCTTTCACCTCATGCTTGTGGCTGAATACAAATGATCATCGTGATTAATGGACAACTAGGCGATATCAGGGAAAAGACATCAGCGCAGTCCGGCGCGGAGAAAAGAAAAATAAAAAGCCCGAGATGAAGCCCGTGCATCACTTTCAGGTAACTACGTTCATAATCCTGTGAAACTTCTTTGACTGACGTTAGTAACGTGTAAAGTCGGTAATAATTTCACCACCACCAACAACGCATCTGACTTAATATTCTAGTTTCCATGAATTAAAATGTAGGCTATTGTATAAAAACAACGAGGCGATTGGTTAATTAATAATGGTCATATTTCATTGAATAACACTGTTAAAATACATAATGCTACAATTTTAATTTATAAATAATACAATTTTTATTACAATTTATTTATTTACTTTTATATTTTATTAAAGTTCTATTTTGACCCCTCATAGTAGTTTTTATTTTTTTAAATTTTTTTTAGGGAAGGGCATAGACTGTATAAAGGGGAAGGGGCACAACAATACTATTCTGCTTGAGGCACCCATTTGGCCAGCAGCGGCCCTGTTTGTAATGAATTTATTGGATTTTTTCCTACGTAATTCATGATGATGCATAGCCTTATTGTCATCAAATGATGCTTATAGGCTAATGATACGAGAAATAAAAACACAATAGAAATATGCTTTTAGGCCCTCTGTACGAACCGTCAGAATATAGATGGGGAAAAAATCATTTTGAGAAAACAGCCTTTAAAGACGTATTGTAATTGAAATCTAAGGCGCAAATAGATACGTGTAATTAAAAGTGTAAATGTGTATTTTTCAGGAGATTGAATTAAATGACAATACTGAAGATTTTGTATTCAGAATATTCAGATCTGTGTTAGGGATTCCTTGCACCTTACCTATGCAGTTTCTGTCATTCAACCCACGGTGATTCAAGGGCTGTCTTTTGCCCTTTCCTCAGTTTTCACCTACATCCTTAACTCTATGCTGCATTTATTGGCAAAACAGCTTAGTCTGATGTCCACACTGATGCTTATCTCAAAATGAACTGTATCTCCTATCCTTCAAAGAATTATATATTACACATTTGTGTACACGAGACATTTTGTGAAATTATTGCATACAATAGGCTACATACTGTACAGGGAAAACAATCTCATATGTTTTTTTTTCAGCATTGACTTTATTCTGTCTGATATTTGTTCACTTCAGAAGCTCTATTAAAGAATATTAAGAGGTGAGCGAGAAAGGAAAGATGACAATGAGGAATACAGAATTGTAAAGTGTTTGCTGATACCTATGGTATCTCAGGAATGCTTTTCAAATCACAGAAATATTCGTCCATTTTAGTTGAGGAATTTCAGCAATAGGCCTAGTCTCTGCTGTCTTGCCAATGTTATAGGCCTACAAGTTGAGTCAGGAATTGTCACAATTCCACAATTAGCCTAGTATTATTCCAACACAGGTGAACGTCATTTTGGGTCATGTTTTTTCCATGTTTCACACTATTCGTACTTTATCCTGCGTAAATGAATACACGGTTCCAAGGTTTCATACTGCCCTTTTATACCAGAGTACTCCGGTATTAATGTCTGATGCCATCACAGTGACAGCAGACTAAATGTAAGACCTGTCATGCCTTGTACTGTTATACCATAATTCGTACATTTAGTGTTCATTTAAGTTAATCTAGTATGCTACTAATGAGTAGTATATAGCCTACTGTATTTCATAAAAGCTGTTGATAAATCTCGTTCTTCATGGCCAACACATGTCATCTTTCTCTTTTTTACTTCCCTCCCCTTGATGGCATATACACAGTATTCTCAGAGATCAGTTAGATCGAGGAACCATCCCAAAGGAAGCACTTCATTACCTGTATGGATTACTGAAGACTCAGGTAACACCACAAAACAGACATTTTCCTTTTTTTTTTTTTGTTTGAAAATGTTTTTTTCCAGATTTTAAAAAAAAAATTTTTACATTTCTCATTGTAAACACATTTTGTAAATAGACTTGTGTCATGCTTTTCTGATTTTTTTTTTCTTCAGAGAAAAATATATTAATGATTGCACAAATTTCTGGAAGAATCTCAAACATTTCACAATTAAATGAAACTTAACTCTTGATCAGTGAAAGAGCAATGAGAGGTTTAAATTGTACCTTCTTGAAGATTTTGAATTTTGAAAGCTAGTTTAATCGCAAAGTTTTTTAATTATTTCAGGTCATTTCCTGTTGATATGGCATCATCACGGTAGTTCTCTTACTGATTTTGAGGGAGCAATGTCCACTCAACATGTACAGTAACCTTCACACAACAGCTGAAAATGTTTTTTTCCAGATTTTTTTAAAATTTTTTTTACATTTCTCATTGTAAACACATTTTGTAAATAGACTTGTGTCATGCTTTTCTGATTTTTTTTTTCTTCAGAGAAAAATATATTAATGATTGCACAAATTTCTGGAAGAATCTCAAACATTTCACAATTAAATGAAACTTAACTCTTGATCAGTGAAAGAGCAATGAGAGGTTTAAATTGTACCTTCTTGAAGATTTTGAATTTTGAAAGCTAGTTTAATCGCAAAGTTTTTTAATTATTTCAGGTCATTTCCTGTTGATATGGCATCATCACGGTAGTTCTCTTACTGATTTTGAGGGAGCAATGTCCACTCAACATGTACAGTAACCTTCACACAACAGCACTAACATTCCCCTTCATGTACAGGTGCAAAGCAGATCAAACCGATCAAAAACTCCATATGTGAAGTGTCTGGTGAAGCTTTGTGGTCTGGCTGAATTTCGCTGTACGTGCTGTTTGGCAGAGCACTAACAGAACATGAAATTGTCTGTGCATTACTGTTGCCGCTCAGATGGTGAGGAGTAATTTCAGTGCAGGGTGATGCTGCTAAAGTTCTTCATGAACTACCTGACTACAGAGGGATATTCACAGGTTTACAAAGCCATGGCCGACTAAACAGAAGATGGTTGAGGGACACACAGAAGCTCCCATCAAGTATACAGACCTTTAACTCTCCAGCAGTTACAGCATTACAGAGACTAAGAATGAGGAGATGCCAGCCAGATGTGAAAATGAATGTGAGTTCTTTTTTTTTTTGGCATTTGCTTGTTTGTATTTCTTATTGTTTATTTTTTATCTTTTCTGGGAAAAGAGGTCTGAATGATGCAGATGACATAAAAGCATACCACTAGATGGCAGTAACACCTATAGATACAGTAGATGCATGCAAAATTTTCTTTATACCTGAATACTTTTTTTAAAGGAATTAATACTTTTATTTAGCAAGGATGTATTAAATGGATCAAAAGTCACCGTAAGGACATTTACAATGTTACAGAAGATTTTTATTTCAAATAAATAAATGCAGTCATGGTAAGCATAAGAGACTTCTTTCAAAGACATTTGAAAAATCTTACCAACCCCAAACTTTAGAACAGTGCTGTAAGAGATCCGGTGTCAGATTATATAGGAAGCATGGATGGTTTGTGTTGGACAGGTAGGGCGGTTCATTAGATTGTAAGGCACTAAAGTCTTAATCAGTTTGGTTAGTGTGACCAGATGCCAGGCAGTCCTGATATTTACTTTCCCCAGCATGCATTGCAACATATTGTTATGAATTCTGAGAGCGCACTTCTTGCTTTTTGCATCTCTGTCAGTCTGTATCCTGTCACTGAGGCTCAGAGACACTTTGAAGCCCCAAAAGAGTTTATTTATATCTCTGGGTTGCGACTTGTGAGTTCGTGGCACAAGGTTGAACATGCAGTGTGGCTTCATTATGCCTCTTAAATGAAAGCATGACAACTATATGACTAGGTTTTTGCATTTTCACAAGAAAATGCAAGTAGTTTTTGCCTATTAGGGAGTTGTGGATGGTTGCTGGTGTTCTTGATTTGCGAGTTTTATTCTTAGGGTTAATTAATATTTAAATTCAAGGTGCACACTGATTTGCACCAAAGTTTAATTTTAATAGAGTTAGAGGTTTGTTAAAATTAAAGTAGAAAACAATCATATATATTTCACGATAAGTAAATTGTCACGGTCAAGTGTGTGGAGGCAGGCAGGATGAGGAGGACGACGACAAGGATTCAAATAAGGATATTTAATGTAGAGACAACAAGGGCTGTCACCGGCTCTCGCACCTGGTCTGACGCGTTGGGCTTAACATCCGAGGCGATCCTCTTTTCAGCCGTGGGGCTTTGCTCCGGCTCGTGGATCGCGGCGGGAAATGGCTCTCCGTCATCGGTGGGAATAATGAGGACAGGAACAACCAAATAAGGACACAGAGGCGTTACATAAATATAATCTACACTGGTGTGTTTTTTTTTTCTTTCCCCAGTGATTAATAATATATTGCATTCTTGGCTTATAAAATGCTGCATAAGCTTTATCTGCTCTCAGCGGTGCCAAGGTGTTTTTAAAAAGTGGGTCAGTCTGTCATTCGTCCTTTCTTGTTCTGTTTTTACATTCTTTAACCTTGCAATCCACATTGTCATGGTCAGGGACAGTTTTTCTCTGTGGTAATGTAATGCGGGTTGCCTCGTGATCAGAGTACAATCAATACTCTGCTGTTGATCAGAAGGTTATGACTAATTGTTTCCACTGGAATGCTGTGGAATGTTTTAGATTTATTAAAACACTCATTACATCCTTGAGAATCTTAGAATGGACTCTAATACATGTGTTTTGTTCCTCAACTCAGTTTTGAGTATTTTAATTCCTAACCAAAGCAATTCCAGGGGCAGTCTGGGGGGCATTTAGTCATCTTTACACCGTTAAAAACATGTTCTGTTACAGTTTTATGACCGATACATTCTCCCCACAACCTCCACAATCCTGGCGCTGATGGTGACCCTCAAAAGGAATTATTGTGAGGAGTGAAAGAGAGAGGCTTTGACACAGTAGATGGATAGAGACAGAAAATGAAGAACAGAGTATTTTTGGGGGGCCCCAGTGGCTACATTTAATGCTAGGAACATGCTTTCCACAGACTGGACACTTCCACCAAATGAACAAATAGCTTTGTCCTGTAGTACTCATGTCTGTCCCAGGCTGCTCAGTGTTGGTTCTCGCATAGGGGCCTCTTTAAGCAAGTTCTGGGTCTTAAAAAAAAATCCCCCAATCTTTCCCCCAGTAATGGCGACAATTAGAAAAAAAGAACCCTCATTTAGTGCATGGCGACGAAGCCACTTCCTGTTCATTTACAACCCCAGATTCCCAAACACACAGCTCCAGTGTGTGTGTGAGACGGGCTATTTTTACCCATGTGAGGCTGGGGGAGTGCGGAGAACGCATAGAGTGATGGAATGTCTTCAGCTATGAAATGCAGCGTGTCACATGGAGACATGCACTGACAGACAGACACGTTCACACAGACACACTGTGCAGCACAAGCATACACTGCAGTGCTTTCAGCATTCATTAAATGTTCATGTTGCTGCAAAGCTCACTCAATCATAGAAGAGAACTCTGTACACAAATCATTGGCTAAATTTTAATTATAGAAAGAAACTAAATTTGCCAACTGATTAAAGAATGACCCTTTAAAAAAATGAGAAATGAGGTGAAAAAGTGCTTTTAGAGGATGCTGCTCAGTGATCAGTGCTCGCTGATCAGTGATGTTTTATATGCATTGTATAATTGATCTTTGACATGTTACATAGCAAATAGAGAGAATTAATGAAAAACTAGTCTCTTTTTTGTCTTTGGAGTTTGCAAGACCTGCAAGACCTTTGTTCATCTTCGGAACACAAATTAAGGTTTCTTCTGCATTCTGACGTAGAACGTGGATGTGCTGCGCCTTGTTTACAAGCAGAAGATGACGCACGCTGTACATAAAACTATCTTCGTAAACCTGTCTGAAGTCAGCAGCACCACATGTATGCATCGTGATACTTTCGTGAACGCGCATTCAAGACTGACATGGAAGAGAAGAAATGGTTGAATAAAGTCATTATTTGTGTTTTCTTTGCGCACAAAAAGTATTTTCGTAGCTTCGTAAACTTATGGTTGAACCACTGATGTCACATGGACTATTTTAACAATGTCCTTACTACTACTGTTGCGTTGCTGTCTACGGAGGTTCAGAAAGCTCTCGGATTTCATCAAAAATATCTTAATTTCTGTTCTGAAGATGTACAAAGATCTTACGGGTTTGGAATTTTCATTTTTGGGTGAACTATACAATGAGGAAAACAGTAATTTTAAAGGGAAAGTTACTGTACAATTCTATGTTGTAATACCATGGTATTCTTTGAAGCATCTTTGAGTAATTAAATATCATATTTATTAAATATAGTAAATATATTTAAGTATTACTATTGATATGAATATATCATAGTCAAAGTAGCACCATGGCATTCCCTCTTGTTCTGGATCATTTATTTGATGTTTTGGTGTTTGCTGGTGGCCATCAGTTCTGATACCTAGCTGTTTATATGTTTTTGAAATGGTTGCCATGGCAAACATTCCAAATCTTATAGCACAAAAAAACTAAAATACTACATGCAATGAAACTGCTGCAGTAATTTATCGTCAGATCATCTGTGGACAACTTGGTTTACTGTTAAATGTTGTTGTTTTGTTTTTTTTGTTTATTAAGTTGTGTGCAAATTTAAAACATTTCAAGAACTATACGTATAGCTCATATAGCTATGTTCTAAGATACTGTACTATAGGCAGTTCCTCTATATATTCATCTCTTTATTGTATTTATTGAGTGACGCTTTGTCGTCTGTCTCCATAACATCAGAAACTCCCAGCAATAGTAAAATAATGTGAATATATCACAAAATGATTAATTGATATAGAATAAATTGCTTAGCACTGCATGATGTGTATGGATTCTATAGGTGGAAACTCCTAGTGTGAAAAGCATCGTATAAACATGATTACTGACACCAGCTCAGCATACATCAGCAGTCATGACAGCAGTAGTGGAATGCGTTGCCATGTGTGTAGACAACACCCCCAATTAATTTAGTATTGCATTAATTAAGGATAATTGTTTTGGAGAAAACCTGCGGTTACTTTTCCATGGTAAAATCCTCTATTTTGTTATTGGTTGACAGAATGTGCCATCTGGCCCCCAGCTGAAACCTCTGAGATTACCACGTATAGATGCCAATAGTGCACGCTTACCCTGCGTTTTTATGGTACAGACAGAAATCTATTTTTATAGTTTCATATAACTGTTTTTTTGTGAAAATACACTACTGTACAAAATGTTGGAGAAAAGTAATACTTTTATTCTGCAAAGACACTTTAAACTGATCAAAAGTGACAGTAAAGACATTTATAATGTTGCAAAACATTGCTATTTGAAATAAATGCTATTCTTTTGAACTTTCTATTCATCAAAAAATCCTGAAAAAAATTAAAATATTAAATATAATAAATCTGTTTCAACATTGATGACAATAAGAAATGTTTCTTAAGCACCAAATCAGCATACTATAATGATTTCTGAAGGATCATGTGACACTGAAAATTCAACTTGTGCCATCACAGGAATAAATTGCATTTTAAAATATACTCAAACAGAAACAAATTAAGATTATAATAAAGTTTCACAATATTACTGTTTTTACTGTGTTTTTGATCAAATAAATACAGCCTTGGTGAGTGTAATAGCCCTAAACTTCCAAACATTAGTATATATTTTGTTATAACTATGCTAATTTATTAAAATATAGATATTTAAGAAAAAATGTCTAGGGCCACAAGTCTTTAGGTGAATCATTAGACTCTCCACTGCAACATTAGCTATGTTTACATCCACCTATTTTCATGTGCATTTTGGAATAGCGCATAAAAAAACACTGGATGGAAAAATCAAGATGCACATAAATTCTAAAAATGCGCATAAAAATCGTATGCGCACAATTGAGTAGGATAAACTTTTGATCCGATAAGAAAAAATTCACATTAACTACGATGGAAACACATTTACCGAATAAATTCCACCATGCGCATCAAAAAAGTCATGTGACTTTGCATGATGGGATGGCCTAACCTGACTAACCAGTGGACCGATCTCATTGCACAGCATCAGAAATGTTGTTTTGGTTGTTCTGAAATGCCTGAGCAAAGTCTGTCACCAAAGTATTTCTGTATAATTGTCTTACACAACTGTGTTCCCAAACAGCAAGCATCCACCTCCGAAAGCAATGGCAGCGTTTATTGTGTTTCGTCTGCTCGCTCTGAGGCGCAAGTAATTTATCATATATGAAAATTATTATATTCAGTGGCTTCTCCTACTTTTCTTTGTGATATTTAGTGCCAGTTTATCTGGAAGTGATGAATTTTTTTGTCTCTTTGACTCTTTGGATGGAAACGGTGTTTAATTCGCAAATGTTTTATGCCATATTCCAGTTTTGCGCGTAAAGTTAAATTTGCATCTTTGGATGGAAACATAGCTATTGCCTCATATGAGAGAACTATGGTCCGTGAGGAGGGTCCTGTAACGGCGTGACTGCGTCTTTGGGGTTGCTGCTGCGGTGACCTCACAGACCCAGTGTAGTGTTAAGACGTGCACACTGGGTCTGATCCAAGCCGGACATTCCTCCAGAGTCAAGCGGGAACTTTGGAGACAGTCAACCATTGTGTGATGGGTGAGGGTTTTTGAGAGGGTGGACAAGGGGGACTCGAGGGCCGAGAGGGAAGAGCATGTTTTTAACACCCCAGTTCAACCCAGCACACACCCACCCTACAGAAATAGCTGCCGTACATGCTTATGTCAGTTGCCTTTAGTCTGTTGTGAGTTTTGAAGACAAAAGTGGCATTCTTGATGAGGGTGTAAATACGGCCCCTCTGTTTGGGGCAACTTGACGTGTTTGTTCCAGAAAGCTGTTGCACAATAAGCTATATCTGAGAAAAAGCCACAAATTTCAGACTGCTTGAAATTTTAGTCTGAAAGGAGAGGAAGTGAGGTCATGTCGCTGTCCCATTGCCAAGATCATTTCCATTGTGCATGAGCTGGCACAGGGGAATCTTCAGATGTGCGTGCTTGAGTCGTGACATTTCAGTTCTTATTCACAGCTGTTGATGTGCCATCCAGGACAGCGGTGCAGAATCATCTCTCACCTGGAAGCCCAAACTCGACAGAATGAACAGGGAAGAGCCTGCCGTTTTGTTTCTTTTTGAGGAAAAGGGAGCAACTCTTATCTGAGAAAGGTAGATGAGATAACGTACTTTGCTGCATTTAGTTATTGCCTTTTGTGCTGTAATTTCCAACTCATTGTACAGTAAGAATGTATTAATCTGCCAAAAAAAAACACATCCAGTTTTCCATAAAATGTATCCAAATGCTATCTTAAAGCAAGATAAAATGTTTTTTTTTCCCCCATGTTTAATGTTTAAAGAATACATCTAACTAAATTGAGAGAGATTTATGCTTTAAACTAACAACAACAACAAGTTGGCTATTGGGTAAAAAACATCAATTAATTCAATGTATACACTAGTTTGGGGTCTGATTTTTTTAAAAATGTTTTTAAAAGAAGTCTCTAATATTCACCAAGGCAACAGTTATTTGATCAAAAATACTATAAAAAGAGTTAATTTATTCATGTGATGGCAAAGTTGACTTTTCAGTACCATTACTCCATCTTCAGAGTCACATGACCCTTTAGAAATCATTGTAATATGCTGATTTGGTGCTCAAGAAACATTTCTTATTATTACCAGTTGAAAACAGTTGTGCTGCAGTTTGTGGAAACTGAGATGCGTTTTTTCAGTAGTTTTGATGAGTAGAAAGCTATTCAAAAGAACAGCATTTATTGAAATATATTTTTTGTAACATATATGTCTTTACTCTCACTTTTGATCTTTTGATGTAATGCATCCTTGCTAAATGAAATATTTATTTCTTTAAAAAAATCATACTGAAACCAAACTTTTGCACAGTATTGTACTTTCTGAAAAGTTATGATGCACAATGTGTATGTAATTTAATATTATATATTTTTTAAAAATCTAAATTTTCTTCAAGTAAATTTGTCTTGATTTAAGGAAAAAATAGACAAAAAATAACAATTAGGATTACTTTCTTGCAGTGTAGTTGTTCTTGTTTCTAGTGTTTCGTCTGCTCGCTCTGAGGCGCAAGTAATTTATCATATATGAAAATTATTATATTCAGTGGCTTCTCCTACTTTTCTTTGTGATATTTAGTGCCAGTTTATCTGGAAGTGATGAATTTTTTTGTCTCTTTGACTCTTTGGATGGAAACGGTGTTTAATTCGCAAATGTTTTATGCCATATTCCAGTTTTGCGCGTAAAGTTAAATTTGCATCTTTGGATGGAAACATAGCTATTGCCTCATATGAGAGAACTATGGTCCGTGAGGAGGGTCCTGTAACGGCGTGACTGCGTCTTTGGGGTTGCTGCTGCGGTGACCTCACAGACCCAGTGTAGTGTTAAGACGTGCACACTGGGTCTGATCCAAGCCGGACATTCCTCCAGAGTCAAGCGGGAACTTTGGAGACAGTCAACCATTGTGTGATGGGTGAGGGTTTTTGAGAGGGTGGACAAGGGGGACTCGAGGGCCGAGAGGGAAGAGCATGTTTTTAACACCCCAGTTCAACCCAGCACACACCCACCCTACAGAAATAGCTGCCGTACATGCTTATGTCAGTTGCCTTTAGTCTGTTGTGAGTTTTGAAGACAAAAGTGGCATTCTTGATGAGGGTGTAAATACGGCCCCTCTGTTTGGGGCAACTTGACGTGTTTGTTCCAGAAAGCTGTTGCACAATAAGCTATATCTGAGAAAAAGCCACAAATTTCAGACTGCTTGAAATTTTAGTCTGAAAGGAGAGGAAGTGAGGTCATGTCGCTGTCCCATTGCCAAGATCATTTCCATTGTGCATGAGCTGGCACAGGGGAATCTTCAGATGTGCGTGCTTGAGTCGTGACATTTCAGTTCTTATTCACAGCTGTTGATGTGCCATCCAGGACAGCGGTGCAGAATCATCTCTCACCTGGAAGCCCAAACTCGACAGAATGAACAGGGAAGAGCCTGCCGTTTTGTTTCTTTTTGAGGAAAAGGGAGCAACTCTTATCTGAGAAAGGTAGATGAGATAACGTACTTTGCTGCATTTAGTTATTGCCTTTTGTGCTGTAATTTCCAACTCATTGTACAGTAAGAATGTATTAATCTGCCAAAAAAAAACACATCCAGTTTTCCATAAAATGTATCCAAATGCTATCTTAAAGCAAGATAAAATGTTTTTTTTTTCCCCATGTTTAATGTTTAAAGAATACATCTAACTAAATTGAGAGAGATTTATGCTTTAAACTAACAACAACAACAAGTTGGCTATTGGGTAAAAAACATCAATTAATTCAATGTATACACTAGTTTGGGGTCTGATTTTTTTAAAAATGTTTTTAAAAGAAGTCTCTAATATTCACCAAGGCAACAGTTATTTGATCAAAAATACTATAAAAAGAGTTAATTTATTCATGTGATGGCAAAGTTGACTTTTCAGTACCATTACTCCATCTTCAGAGTCACATGACCCTTTAGAAATCATTGTAATATGCTGATTTGGTGCTCAAGAAACATTTCTTATTATTACCAGTTGAAAACAGTTGTGCTGCAGTTTGTGGAAACTGAGATGCGTTTTTTCAGTAGTTTTGATGAGTAGAAAGCTATTCAAAAGAACAGCATTTATTGAAATATATTTTTTGTAACATATATGTCTTTACTCTCACTTTTGATCTTTTGATGTAATGCATCCTTGCTAAATGAAATATTTATTTCTTTAAAAAAATCATACTGAAACCAAACTTTTGCACAGTATTGTACTTTCTGAAAAGTTATGATGCACAATGTGTATGTAATTTAATATTATATATTTTTTAAAAATCTAAATTTTCTTCAAGTAAATTTGTCTTGATTTAAGGAAAAAATAGACAAAAAATAACAATTAGGATTACTTTCTTGCAGTGTAGTTGTTCTTGTTTCTAAGAGTGCTTCTGTTGTTATGTTTAATTTCATGAGATCACTTGAGTCTGTTACAACAAAGGGCTCCTTGTAGTCATACAACATTTTAAAGCCAGTGTTTCAAAGCCTTAGGTGTTTCTAGCTCTCTTGAAACTAAAACAATCCTAGACGTACCTTCTTAAGGCTCTTGATTAATGAAATCAAGTGTGTACTGAATACTGATGGAATGAGGTTTACAGAGCAAGCGACCATGCTGAAGTTCAAATGCATTTGTTTTATCAATCCAGCAGTGAGGCTAAATGGAGAAAAACAGCCCCCATGACATGATTTAAACATGTTTACATCACCTGTGTCCTTGAATGACTCTTTCCCACGTTAGTCTCTTTGTTTGAATTTCATTAGGTGGTGCTAGATAAGATTTATGTTTGTGTGTGTGTGTGTGTGTGTGTGTGTGTGTGTGTGTGTGTGTGCGCGTGTGTGAGCGTGTGAATGACAAATGTTAGGTGGAGTAAGTGTGCACATCCTCTGTCTTTGCCTCCGCATTAGACAATGTAACTTTGATTAATTTACTGTAGTTTGTCTGAGATCTCTTTGCCTACTTCCTCCTAAAAATAGCAGTTTATGTGTCACGGAGAGGAAATTTGCAGATCTAGTTTTAGTGACACTTAATTATTTCCGGAAATCCTTTTCTAGTGGGTTGTACCCACCTTGATTGTTTCTTAACTTTTTTTATTTTATTTTAAAATTTATTTTAAAATGTATTTTATTTTATAATTTTTTTAAAGATTTATTTTTGCCATTTTCACCTTTATTATGATAGGACAGATCAGAACTGACAGGAAGCGTAGTGGGAGACAGATAGGGGGGCAGGAACGGGAAAGGTCCCAACGGCGCTACATGTCAGCGCACTGCCCACAAGGCTATCGATGCCAACTTAATTAAATTATTCAGTTTCATTTATTAAGTTAGTTTCATTTCATTCCAATATCAATAATCTAATTTCAAATTAGGGCCACATTATCAATATGTGTGATTAAGAAATGCTTTCCGAATTAATGTTTAATTATGTTTTTGTAGTTTTATTGTCATATAACCATTGTTGGTTATTTGTCTCTATTCTGGTTATTCTTTTTTGGACTATCTAAGGAAAAACTATATGGATCCAGTAGCAAAAACATTATCATGCAACATAACGCAATGATCCTGATATAATGATAGAAATTTTGTAACTTTCCCTTCAATTATATTATAAATACAGAGTTCTGGGATGAAACTCTAGATGGCGCAGTCCGATAGGTCTAACTCAATCTGACCTAATGACATCATTATCACATGGCACAGCTGATTGGTTCTCTCCTGTATCGGTAGCCAATGAGCTCGCTGCTCAACATTCAAATATATGACTAGTGCTTGCCGTAGCAGTTGCAGCTTGCTTCAGAAACCCTCCACCTTCCCCAGCTCCACCTGTATAGATCTGATTCATGTACGCTATATGGGGATATTTCATGCATGTTATATTTGCAGCAGCAATATTTCTTACATGCTCACAGCAGCATGTTGTGGATGTATTGGCAGTAACAAGTCTCGGTACTTGCTCTGCCGCAGCAGCAGCAGCGTAGCAGATCTATTCCGCCAAGACCAAATACATTAACATTGTCATGTACATTACCATGCCAATCCCTCCGAGAGTTGTCATGACAGAACTGTATTTCCTATACCATGTTTTACTTTATAAAGTAGCCTATGAAAGTTTTGCTGTTTTTTTTTTTGTTTCCTCTTTTATCTTTCTGTCCGTCACTCTAATAGATTGACCCATTTTAGAAAGAGCCAGAGATCATGCATACAGCCTGACTTCACCCTTGTGATCCCGTGTGACATTTCTTAACCTTGTGACTCTAGTCCCGGGCAGAGTCAGACCAGTTTCATGAGGGAATTAATGGTGACGTTTACACCAAATGCACCAAATAATTTCAAGTCTGTGATGAGGATTCTGATTGTGTGGTGTCAGTGTTGTCCAACACAGCTGAGGATTAATGGCAGATGAAGTACATTTCAGGAAACATGACCACTGCGATTGTCCTCAGATTGTTACAGCCCTCACGGTCGATTAAAACCCCATCTGCCGAGGGCCGACCTGTCGCGTTAAAACAGGACACGCACCTCACAACCACTTTCTCCCTCCGTTTTATTGATTTATTTATCTTGTCAGACTGAACACAGTCAGTAAGAGAGTTTGAAAAGCAGTTCTATACTGCACAAAAATAACTCTATACCCAAAGGATCAAGGTTACAAATGGTGAAACCAAACCGTGCACGCCTCATTTACAGGCCCAGTTGAGTAATATCTGTTAATTCCAGGCTCTGTGAGGGGTTGCGTGTGAAATTTGGGCTAGCGGTAAAGCTGCAGCGGGGGACATCCATTGCCTGGAACTCAACGGATTTTGAGTCAGATAGAGGTCGCAGAAATGGCCCCCACTTAACCCTTAATCCGAGTTTACCGTCAGTTTAAAACACGTCTTGAATCAGAGGTCACAAAACACTGAGACATTACACCCTTTTGTAATGTAGTGATGTTGTTTTGTTTTTAATCACTCTTTAGCATCTCAATTGTTTTTTTCCTAGAAAGCAATGATTGAATGAAAATGACTAATAACAAGCACTTGACTGTATTGTTTGTGTTGACAAGATGTTGCTGCTTATTGCAGCCTATATGTATATATGTCTTTGTATTTTGTTTTGTTTAATGCCTATGTCAGAGTTTAAGGTCGTGGGACCATACCAGGCTTCTCGGACTGAGTTTATTTTTCCTCTGCTACTGCTGATAAAATGCAGCTGTCCAAATGTGTCTCTTGAGTGGTGAGCGAGCCGCAGAGGACCGGACGCATCCAGCCTTGCACGCTGTCCAGCCATCTGCGGGAAAAACAGATAACGGGTCTGTCCTCCCCCAACCCTTGGGTCGAGAAAACAGCCGTTTGTGACCAGGTCATGGTGCGCTCCTGGACCAGCACGCTTGCA
This sequence comes from Sinocyclocheilus rhinocerous, assembly GCF_001515625.1. Classification (NCBI taxonomy): domain Eukaryota; kingdom Metazoa; phylum Chordata; class Actinopteri; order Cypriniformes; family Cyprinidae; genus Sinocyclocheilus; species Sinocyclocheilus rhinocerous. The sequence continues at coordinate 677,539 of NW_015663491.1, forward strand.
CAGCTACATTGTTCCTCTTGGGTTATGTAAACACGAGGGAAATTAGATAATTCTGCTAGAAGGAAACCTGTAAGTTACCCAGTCGTGTGATGTAGTTAACTGTGCTTGGTTCACTTTCCCTGTTGAAAAAACCAGCATATGCTGGTTAGGTATGTTTTGAAGCATGGCAGCTGGTTTGAGCTGGATTAAGCCGGTCAAATTCGTTCCAAGCAGGTTTTCTGAAGATATTTTAAAGAATGTCTCAGTGGGGTCCACAACAACATTGGACTTAATTGAATTTGTCCAGTGAGCAACTGAAAGTTTTTGTTTGTTCTTCACATTTCACATCGGGCATTTTTCTAAATAATACAGAAAAAAGTATCAAAACACGCTGTAAAGGAGCACAGCAGTGGACATTTACTTCCATTTTTGCATCCTAAAGTCTGGTAGAGTTTGATCCTCATTCAAGTTCACATATTGTGTTGAGTGTGTTTAGGGTCTAAAGATGGTATACAATGAAGGACGTTACTTCTGCATTTGTCCTGGATCGTCTCAGAGGACTGTGATTCTGTCTGAGCATGATCATGCACACGTTCTCTCTTTTTCAGTTGGGTCTAGCTCAAATGAACTTGTGGTCTGTGTGGGAGCTCTAGAAAAATGTGATCTTTCCCCTATTCTTTTTTTGAAAAGAAACATTTGTTCAGTTGAAACGTACAGTCTTAGCTAACACTTTCATGTATTGTTGAAGTTATTCTTGGTCAGACATCCAGGTCCAGCATTACCTCTGGGTCCTTTCTTTTTTTAGAATATCACATGCGCGCCCAAAACATGGGTCGTATCAGAAACCTATTATTTCTTTAGCTAGTCGAATGGCCTTCATTCTATCCCAACTAGATCAGTTCATAGACACCCCTGAGACTAGCTAAGAATGAAGGTCAGAAACAAACCAAAAATAAACGTCCGCTTCCCTAAAAGTGTCAATATTTTTAGAGCTAGAGGTTAACCCCTTGATTAAAGAAAGAACTGTAGCCTATATGAAATTTTGTCTTATGTGGCTTGTGCTTATTTGTGTTGTGAATTTCTTGGTTTTATGATTTTTATTTATTTATTTGTTTATTTTGCAATAATGCATTTTCGTCTTTAATACAACCATGATACTTAACTTGAGTGAATGATTCCCATATTTATGTATCATGGTATTTACATGGTACCTCAGGGTTAGAGCAGTGCAATTTTTTATTGTATTTAAAAAGATGATTTTTATATAATAATAATAATAATAATATATTGTTTTATATTAATAAAATAATTATACATTTTATATAATAAAATACTTACACATTTTATTTAAAAAATAAAAGGTTTACACTTTACTTAAAGCCTTGTATGTATAATGCATTATAAAAGTGGTTTAAATTGATTAATTATGCATTGTAATGCACCTTATAATGCATTGTACCTCAATCATGAATAATTGTAACCACAGTTAATACATTATAACACTCATCAATTCATTGTTACACTATGCATTTTAAATTCGGTTATAATTATTTACGACAAGATATAATGTATTACATCGCACATTATGAATAATTATAATGCAATATAGTATAATATATAACATAAATAAAAATTATATTAAAATATGCTTTTTTAACAAAAATCTGTTTGCCTCGCTTGCTGGGTGCTGCTGGACTAAAGCTGTCTGTCCACTTTGTGCAGACATTTTGTAGCTCTGAAATCAAAGACTAAAATAGAGTGTTCATTGATTGCTGAGTGAGATCTCTGTCTACTGGCTCTCTTGTGTAATTGGAGCCTTCAATCAATAAGAAAGCATGAGATCAGCATTCGCTGGATTTCCGAACTGAAACAACCTCATCAGCTCTCAGGACAAGTATTCCTCCCAAACCTCCCCAGAAACTCACACATCCAGTTTAGCCTTCCTGTGATACCTTTTCTGCTTCTGTTTAAAGACGTTCTCTTTTATGGACAGTAAGCCAGTGTAAAGCCAGCTGTCGATGTTGGAATGTTGATGTTAGTTGATGATGCTTGTTGAGTCCTTAAAGGACTGTTTCTCATGAGATAAAAGCATTTTATTCCTATCTGTCTGAAATGAACTGCATTGCTGATGGCCTTTTGAACTTTGATGGTACATTTGTCATGCATTCACTTTCTGAAGCGATTATTGTAGCCACGTTCATGTTTTCAGTTACTCTTCTGAGGTCAAAGATCAAAGGTGAAGTTTATCTGTGGTGCCTTTCTGTATATTGTCAGTGACTCATTTAGATTTTTTCTTCTGCTCTAGGAGGGCATGATGATGAATTCAGACTCAGCAGGTAGGCAGACCTTTATTCCCATTCCCACTTGCAGTTCTGTTTCTGGTCTCATTCTAGTTTTCATTCCACTGATTCTGTTCCTATTCCTGTTCTTATTCGTATTCCTAGTTTCCTGCTCTGTTTAGATTTGAGCTCCTATTGGTGCTCCTAGTACTTACTCATGAAATGTCCCTTCACAAGCATCCATTTCCATGACTGACAGTAAAATTGAATTTCTGGGAATGACTTCTCAGGTCTTTCCAGTATGTCAAAGCTCAGCTTTCCAAAAATAATGACAGGCTGTTTTCACTTTATGCCACACACGCTGGTCAAAACACACGTTCACAAAAGAATCAACCACACCAAAGAAACCACACAGAGTGGCCTTTAATGAACAGATGATAATGGATAGAAATGAGAGAAAAGACAACGTTTTAGATGGCTATTTCTCCCTGGCTGTATCTCCCTCATTAAGGCTCATATCCATTAGTTTGTGGTTGCAGAAGGTTTAGTAATGTACTGCTTATCATTGTGAAATAGTTTTCGTTTCATGCTTCTGTGGCATCTGGAAACCTGAGCTAGAAGTCTGGAAAAGGAAATGCTAGTTCGTAATGTTAGTGTTTTTTTTGTTTGTTTTTTTTTTAATGTATGTGTGTTTTTGTTTAAAATATTTGAGGTTTTGTTAAAGATTATTTTTAAAGGTGGTTTGATAACTATGTGAAAGCTTGTAAAACAACATTAGAAAATAGCATGCAGTTTCATGTCAGCAAAATTATTGTAAAACTAATTGCCAATGTTTTTGTCTATTGTACAAAGAAACAATCCTCTTTGTAGAGTTTGACAATTGCTATGTTTTCAACCAAAGGTGCGAATTTAACTTATGCGCAAAACTGGAATATCGCATAAAACATTTGCGAATAAAGCACCGTTTTCATCATTTCCGAGTCAAAGAGAACAAAATCGTTACTTCCTGATAAACTAGCACTAATTAACACTAAGAAAAGTAGGAGAAGCCACTGAATGTAATCATTTTCATATATGATAAATTACTTGCGCCTCAGAGCGAGCAGACGAAACACAATAAACGCTGCCATTGCTTTCGGAGGTGGATGCTTGCTGTTTGGGAACACAGTTGTGTAAGACAATTATACAGAAATACTTTGGTGACAGACTTTGCTCAGGCATTTCAGAACAACCAAAACAACATTTCTGATGCTGTGCAACGAGATCGGTCCACTGGTTAGTCAGGTTAGGCCATCCCATCATGCAAAGTCACATGACTTTTTTGATGCGCATGGTGGAATTTATTCGGTTTCCATCGCTTATGCGCATTTTGCGTATTGTGTTTCCATCGTTTATGCACATTTTTTCTTATCGGATAAAAAGTTTATCCTACTCCATAGGTGGATGGAGGTGGATGGAAACATAGCTAGTGTTGTGATTGACAGTGTCAGGCATCAGACTCCACAGACACTAGCCCGAGTGAGTAAGTGTCTGAGCAGCTTCGCATTGTGTGTTTATAAAGGACTCAGGTTTACCTTGGACTCCCAGCGAGAGCCATTATCAGGAGTCCCGTCGCATTAATGTTATTGAGCAGCCTTGGGTAAGTGTGTGGATGTGTGTAATGGGCCCCTGGAGGCACCCTGAGGTCGGAGGTCATGCCACACAAGGCCTTGAAATGCCCTCTCACATAACCTCACTGGCGACATGCGCTGCGTGTGTTTGAAAGTGTGTCGAATGCCCCAGTGCTGCATATATCTGACCGTCAGTATGTAAGTAGTGTGTGTTTGTAGGAACGTGTGTGTCTATAGGTCATATTTCATTGATATGTTTGTGTTTGTTGTGCGATGGATGATCTTTTAGCTGCTGTTTGTGATCACGTCTGTGTTTAACATTTCTGAGACATTTTAGAAACACAATAGCATTTCAATAGTACAGTTAATAGTACACAATAGTACAGTTTCATAGGCACACTACTGAGACAGCAGTTAGCAATTTATTACTGTTATTCTATTTGGTCTAAATGAATTAAAAAACAAACTAAAGCCAATTGCTTATTCTACAAGTCAATTTAGACATCAAAACATTATAATGTGCAGTATTATGAATGGATATATTCGTTTTGAGATCTGCTAAAAAATTTAGCAGCATTGGAATATTATCAGTATTGTTAAAGATTTTTAAGTCATTTTCTGAGTTTAAGTGACTTTGAGTGTTAGATGACAGCAAAGGTAATCCAAATGTAAAAATGAGAAAGCAAGGCAGCTCAATAAACAGAGTTTATGCATTTTTCTAAATAAATGCTCTTTATTCCTGTGCCCAGTTCTGTACTGTGTAAATGACAGTGTGCTTTTGCAAGAATTTGTACAATCAAGTGTGTTGCATAGAAGGTCATTCCGCCCCAGATCCTGTCTGGTCCTGTGTCTCAGAGACCAGCAGAGGTAGAGAACATGTTCTCCACTCTCTCCTCGGAGTTAAATTGAGCTCCTGCCTGCTGTAGTGTGGAGCAGATGCTCCGCCTGTGTGTTTGAGAAAGAATCTGTGGGACATGAGAGAGAATTATTGATGTAAAGAGCTGAAAAGAGAAAGAGAAGAGTGAGCATTTGTTCTTCCCTAATGACTTTAGGTTGATGGTTACTGGATGGCAGATATTCTGACTGGTCTGTACTGTTCCTGCATTGACCAAGAAGAACCAGCTGCTATTCAGTGCTGCAATAAAGATATTCAGATTTACAGGAATTTTTCCATGTTTAAGGACTGTTGTTAGGCTTGACACAGAGCAGAATGCCTAACCATGGTAAAATCCTTGCAGTGAATGGCCTTGAATTCCTCACAGCGGCAACAGTTTGCAAAAAAAAAAAAAATGGCAGGGAGAGTTTGTTTGCTGTTTAAATTAATAAGGCAAAATACTGTACTCAATATTCTAGCTATCTATGTTTATAATATGTTCAGAGCTCACAAAATTTCAAAATCCCTGGTAGCCCTTCGGGCAGGCATTCTTCAGTTTTTGGTAGCCCAAAAATGAATTTAACTAGCCCGAATAAAAGATATTGTATTTTTTCTTCAAATAACAAGTCCAGAGAGTAGGGGTGCAACGGATCACAAATCTCACGGTTCTGATTATATTACATTATCATATCACATTTTGAGTCACAGATCGGAT
>NW_015663491.1:683084-683867 GCF_001515625.1 Sinocyclocheilus rhinocerous
GATTTTAAAAAAGGTGTCCTTTTGTTATTTCTCAGACCAAAAGGCTGCACATTACTTTGTGAAATTGAAAATGTCAAACAATATACTAACTTGAAATTCCAAATCAAATCAATAAATAATACAAATAAATGAAATTTCTCCATGCAAGTAAACTAAGGTTTTGCCTGTGTATTTTAATCACGATCCAAACAAAGATGCTGCATACATGTTATTTAGATTGTAAAATGTTTTTGGCGAATTTGGCTGAATGAGACGCAAATGTCACTCTCTGACAGCAGGTGGCGCTTAAACAGCAGGTATTTATAGGCTGCTGCCCCTTTAAGACCGAATGCACGGATCTAATATAATGATGCACGTGCGATTTCCTTCTCCACTGTTTACGTTCATTTAAGACATGAAAATATTTGCCGAGATAGTTATTTTGAGATAATTTTGCGTTTATGTGTCCGTTCAAGCGAAAGAAGAATCAATTCTGTGTTCGTGCTCTGCCTGTAACGCTGCTCTGTATGTGAGTACTTTGAGCGTGTGCGCGCGAGCGCCAAACTGAATTCTTCATGCGCACGAATGGTTTAAAACGCTTGAATAAGACTTTCTTCTTGAATAAGAATTTCTAATAAGACTTAGAAACATGTGTAAATGATAAACTATGATCCGTTTCACCCCTACAAGCAAGTGAACAACGCGAATCAAGGAAGTGAATTTATATCACTGTTCAGGATAGCCCGTCGGGCAGAGTGGTGATACATTTTGGTAGCCCGACTGGAAAACACAATAGCCCCGGGA
>NW_015663491.1:683938-712577 GCF_001515625.1 Sinocyclocheilus rhinocerous
TTCTGAAGGATCATGTGACACTGAAGACTGGAGTAATGGCTGCTGAAAATGTACCTTTTCCATCACAGGAATAAATTGCATTTTAAAATATATTCAAATGATTAATCGCGATTAATCATTTGAATATATTTTAAAATGCAATTTATTCCTGTGATGGAAAAGGTACATTTTCAGCAGCCATTACTCCAGTCTTCAGTGTCACATGATCTTTCAGAAATTAAGCGATTTTGCGAGCCCTGAAATATGTATTTTTAATTATTTATTAAAATTTTTTAATTAATAAAATAACAGACATGAATGTTCAATAAATGTATTATATTTTAATTTATATATTATTTAAAATATATTTTAAACTTTGATGTATATATACACTGCTCTGCTGGTCTAAAGTTTGGAATAATTGATTTGTGTGTGTGTGTTTAAAAAAGGGCTTTTAAGCTCACCAAAGCGCCATTTATTTGATGAAAAATGCTATATTAATAAAAACAGTAATATTGTGAATAGTGTTGTCAAGCGATTATTCGCGATTAATCGCATCCAAAATAAAAGTTTTTGTTTACATATGTGTGTACTTTTTATATTTATTATGTATGTATAAATATACACGCATACAGTATATATTTTGAAAATATGTACATGTATTTACATGTATATATTTATATTCATATAATTTAAATTATATATAAATATATTTAATATATAAACATATTTTTCTGAAATATATACATGCATGTGTGTGTATTTATATATACATAATAAATATACACAGTACACACATATATATTATGTACACAAAAACTTTTATTTTGGATGCAATTAATCGCGATTAATCATTTGAATATATTTTAAAATGCAATTTATTCCTGTGATGGAAAAGGTACATTTTCAGCAGCCATTACTCCAGTCTTCAGTGTCACATGATCCTTCAGAAATCATTCATTTGTTTTATTAAAAGGCTTAAGAATCAGTCTTTTCATGCAATGTTCATAAAAATCTTCATAAAATTTATAGGATGAACTGGGATTAACAGAATATAAATCAGCATGTAAGATGCATGTTGTTGCCTCTTTGACTTGTTTCTTCTCTTCTTGTTCTGATAGAAATCTGTGTTGACATGGTCAATAGGTCAATTGCTATTATGGATGTGACACACACCATATATTTAATATAGAATTTCCCACGCTCTTCTTTTTGAGGTGCTCGTCTAAATGAGCAAAACCCTCTTTCTCTCAGGTTCACCTGTACCACAGCTGCAGAAAAATTGAAATCTGTGTTCAAAGCCAGCTGGAGGATTTAACCCCCAACACATCTCACCCCGAGAATTAATATTCTGCAATGCTGTATTATCTTTAGAGATGCTTAAGCGCTTACGGACCACATTGATCCCAAAATTTCAATTTCATCTGGACTAATCCAATCTATTCACTGTGATATTCCTATGACCTAAAAACACACCCCATATTGTGTCCCTTGTGTATGTGTGTCTCATAATAGTTGTGCACATTCAATTCTGTCATTTCTTTCTTATTGAATGAGTGTTTTTGAGTCCACATCTCACAGGAGAGGGGGAATGTTTTTTTCCAAGTGTCCACTAGCTTGTTTTCAATTGCCTTAGGACATAATGTTTTACCAAGCAGATTTGTGTGTGCGTGTGAGTGGGCATGCTCTTTGGTGGGTGGGTGTTTGGTGGTGTGGGTGTTTCATGCATGCTTGCACATTAATATTAATTACATTCTGCCTCTTTGTTAATGATCTCTTATTAAAATCCGACCAATCAAATCTCGAATGGCATTTTACAGTTAAATACTGTTACTACGCTGGACTCTTCTTTATTATTAGTGACATTTGTGCTCACTTTCACTGCACACATACGTAGCGTCCCCCAGGGTAATACTTCACTGATTGCTCTTTCTTTTAGTACATCACGTATGTGTATGTGTCTGCATATGTCGAGCTTGAAAGATAGCTGTTGGGCCTGCCTGGGTCAGTAGTGTGTGTGTGTGTGTGTGTCAGCATACAGCAGCGGGTACTGTAGAACTGCATCTACGAAATGCAAACCCAGCACATAAGAAGCCCTATTTTACACGACAGTGATACTCAGCAGAGACCCAGCATGAATCTGTGACCTTGCACAAAGCGTTTCTCTGTATTTAATCAGATTGAAACTCTATGGCCATGACAATGTTTATATTTTGCATTTTTTTAGATAATACTGTATGTTCTAGTTTTACAATTATAGTATTTTTATGTTCCTATATCCCCTGCTGCAGACTATCACATGAGTAAACAACCTTATTGCCTAGTCATATGGGAAACTTGACAGGTTTTGTGTGTGTGTGTGTGTGTGTGTGTGTGTGTGTTGTGTCTGCATATGTCGAGCTTGAAAGATAGCTGTTGGGCCTGCCTGGGTCAGTAGTGTGTGTGTGTGTGTGTGTCAGCATACAGCAGCGGGTACTGTAGAACTGCATCTACGAAATGCAAACCCAGCACATAAGAAGCCCTATTTTACACGACAGTGATACTCAGCAGAGACCCAGCATGAATCTGTGACAATTATATACAATTATAGTATTTTTATGTTCCTATATCCCCTGCTGCAGACTATCACATAAGTAAACAACCTTATTGCCTAGTCATATGGGAAACTTGACAGGTTTTGTGTGTGTGTGTGTGTGTGTGTGTGTGTGTGTGTTTGATCAGTTTGGAGCTTCTCTTTTTCCACTGAAGAAAAATTATACTCTTAAAAATGAAGGTTCCAAAATGGTGTTTATAATGCTATATGAACACACAAAATGCCAGCAAGAACCATTTTTGGTTCCCCAAAGCACTTTGTTTCATAGCGTGGTGAGCATTTTAATAATCTTTTTTAGAGCTTTTCTTTTGGCCTTGGAGAACCTGCATTTGTAAAATTGTACAGATTTGGATCAACAGGTTTACGTTTGGCCTCCCTGATGTATCCCAGGAAAAAAAAAAAAACTGATCAGAAATGCAGAGTCTGTGAGAGGCATAATGGCTGTGATGCCCCATTTTCATTTTTAAGGTATTTCATTCACTGAATTTCATATTTTGTCTGAAACGTTGACATCTGTTTAGACATAGATTGCTCCAAAATGACAGACCAGCCAAGTATATAATTTTAAAACACTTTTCAACTTCTCTTCAAAGAGTTTTTCTTTATTAAAATAAATATCTCTATATTGTTTTGCTAAGGAAAACAGAAGTGCTCCTAAAAGCATTTCGACACAGATTTCACATTCACATGGATTGCCTCCAATATTCTGCAGTCATGACCAGAGAAATTAATGGTCTTAGAAATTTTCTCAATAAATGTCGCAGTCCTATGAGGGAAATCTCTTTGTCATAGATTATATACAGGGCCATGTAGAAAGTGCAGCAGATGTCTGCAAAATTGGAACATCTGTCATTCACATCCGTTGTTCATTGTGTGTGTATTTATTAAAGATTTGAGCTTTCATCATATATTCAGCTATGGCGTTAGTATTTGCAGAAACAACAGAAAACATTGATTTTAATTTAATCAGAAAGTTTTAATGTACAAGCTTTTGCAGAGGTTTTTTTAAAACATAAACCTGTGTAAACTCCAAGGTGTGACATTATTTAGGAAGAATACACTCACACAGAAAAAGACATACATTCACTAGTGTCAGGAATTACATTTACATTTAGTCATTTAGCAGACACTTTTATCCAAAGCGACTTACAAATGGATTACGTGTATCATGCGTGAGGACATGTGTCTGTTCTGATTAGACATTGCCTGTCAGTACAGGACCTGATAGAACACAGAGTGATATTTCCAAACTCTCTTGGCACTTCAGGCATGTATTTTTCCTTGGAAAACTCACTGAGGATAATCTGAGGACAGGCAGGGGACATACAACCATATGCATGATTTGGCATAATATGTATAAATATGAATGTAGAAAAGTGCCACAGTGTGTATGATGCCGCACACGTGCGGTAATGCTCCAATTAGACTCATCTTGTGTGGTATTTAGATCTGATTAAAAAATAACGCTCAATAAAAAGAGTTGTGTGGGATGGCATATTTTGCAGGCAGTAAAAAAGAAAGCTCTTGGCTCAGCAGTTAACAGCGCATCGCATTTAAAACCACATGGTGTTGTTACAGTAAGACGCTATAAGAGATTCTCTAGCGTAAAACTGTTGGATGTTTGTAATAACTGGAGAGAGTTTTGAGAGTCTCAGAGATTCCACTCCAGTAGGATGTCAATTTAGTTTGTTTCTTAACGAAGGTCGCTTAATTAGCCTGCTGTGCAAGTGTTGAGCACATTTAATTGGACTGCTAATTCAGCACTTTGAGCTTTGGAAGACAGCCTACTCTGTTCCTACAACAAACCGCACACACAACCCTCAAACCTCCCATGGAATTGTTGGCATCAGGGTGTGTTTTCCAGTCGACTGTGGCACTCACTCTTGCCCACTTGGGTGGCACTGAGATTCCCGGCCCCCCACTACTGGATGGTAATTTAAGGGGTTTCAAACTCCTTAGAGCACTTCAATAAAAGATCTGGCAGCATTTGTTCTGGATGTTATAGTGTTTATTATTATTATTATTATTATTATTATTATTATTTTAGCATTATCATACCTTGAATTAGAGACCTGCACTCCTGCGGGAGTACCGCGGGACCCAACGCAACAGGGTGCGGCACGGGACAACTCTTGATGGGCGAGTGCGGGTGCCGGCGGGAAGAGACTCGTGTGTGTGTGCGGGATGTGGGAGAATAAAATGATTCGCGGGACTCCCGCAAAATAGAAATTATCTAAACAAAGGGTCTAAAACATATAAATTGTTATTTATCTGTTGCACAAAAGCAAAAAGAACAACTAATATTAACATATTAAAATGATTAACAAGCGCAAGCTAGGCAGAGTTTCTATTTATAACACGTATTTAAAGGGTTGCGCAATGTAGCCAATCACAGACTCAGTCAGCAGCCCATGCTTGCTTTTCTGTTGTGAATGTTGATGCTTAGCTTAAATAACAAATATTTTATCGGGAGTGTTTATGCTGGGATGTTGTGGAGCTTAGGAGATGTTGCAGAACCATTTCATGTAAATTTCGTAGATGTACTGAAAAAAATCTATATAGATTACTTTTATGCGGGCTTTTGTCTCTACCTTGAATTACCCTTTTTTATACTTTCTGGTTGTAATATAAATGTTTTATAATATTTTTTTATATTTATTTTATAATAAATTTGACACATTTTATAATCATATATATAATTTATACAATATTATAAATGTGACTAAAATGTGTAATATTATAAAACAAATTTTAAAATTATTATAAAAGTGTGTGTATATACAGTGGTGTGAAAAAGTGTTGGCCCCCTTCCTGGTGTATGTATAGTAATTTTAGTAAAATAGAAAGGCTGATAAAATGACTTTTAAACCTTTAGTTTGGATTATTTAAATTGAGGTGTGGTTATGGTATCTAAATTTTAGGTGTATGTAAAAAAAAAAAAAAAAAAGAAATTAAGAGTGAGCTTTATCCAATTTTGAAAAATATATAGTATGTTCAATAAATTAGCAAAAAAAAAATCTTGTATTTCTTTTTTTTTTTACTCATTATTATTATTATTATTATTTCACATTTCTTGGTAAGCTATGGTGTCACGATCGCTACTGTGAGGGAGTGCGGAGCGAGGAATGAGGAGACGTGGAGTACAACAAGGAGACTTTATTAACATCAAGTGAACCAGGAAAACACACGTAGCAGAGGAGGTTGACATAAACAATACCGGACCCCGAACTAAGAACAGGGAACACTATTTATACACATGACATGACAAGGGGATGACGAGACACACCTGGGATCAATAGAACTAAACGGGGAACACCTGGAACAAATGATAAGGACAGAAACGGGAAGGACCAAATATGGGCATAGAAACACATGGGGAGCAAAACACACACAAAACACGGAACAGAGTCTGACATTAGTGGGGGTGGGCGCCCTAGAGGCTGGTGCAAGACTGGGACACGGGGAATACCTCCAGGGCAGATCAGGCAGTCCAGGGTGCCATGGCGGCACAGGGAGCTCAGGGACCATGGCGGAGCAGGGAGCTCTGGGAGCCATGGGAAGCATGCAGACTAGGAAGCCATGGCGGAACAGGGAGCTCGGGGAGCCTGGCCTCGGCACCCGTCCCGGCCTCCACGGATGGACCCCTACTACCCCCCCCCCAAAAAAAATCCTTGGGGAGAATATAGTCTTTAGCGGCCCTCCGTAGGCCTAACTCGGGAACTGTGGACCTCCCTGGGCTTGACCTGGGGACTGGAGCCCTCCTTGGGCTGGACGTGGGAACTGGACCCCTCCTTGGGCTGGACATGGAGACTGGAACCCTCCTTGGGCTAGACTCGGGGACTGGAATCCTCTCTGGGCTAGACTCGGGGACTGGAGCCCTCTCTGGGCTAGACTCGGGGACTGGAGCCCTCACTGGGCTAGACTCGGGGACTGGAACCCTCTCTGGGCTAAACTCGGAAACAGGAGCCCTCCGTGGACTAAACTCGGGAACAGGAGCCCTCCGTGGGCTAAACTCGGGAACGGCTGGAAGTGGGAACTGCAGCTCTTTCTTGAAGCTGGTCTGGGGCTAGAGCGATCTCTCGACTTTGGTCAGGGGATAGAGCTGATACTGGAGCGAACTCAGGGGCTGGAGCCGACACTGAAGCGAGCTCTGGGGCTGGAGCCGACACCGGAGTGAGCTCTGGGGCTGGAGCCGACACTGGAGCTAGCTGGGGCTCTCCTCATCCACCTCTTTTGGTTACAGGTGAATAGGGCGGCCAGCGGGCTTGACGTTGTGGCGGCCGGCAGGGTTCGGGTCAGCGGCGGCCGGCGGGCTTGACTTCGTGGCGGCCGGCGGGCTTGAGTGAGCCGCGGCTGGCGGGCTTGACTGATGAACGGCCGGTGTTGTGCTGAATTCTGCACCCCTGCCAGATTATGCACCCCCTCGTTGAAGTCGCTACCTGATTGCCTAATCCCAACCCCACCCTAATCCTAACCCATCCCCCACACCTACTCCTAAACCTACCAATACTAGGGGGTGCATAATCTGGCAGAGTGCAAATTTCGGCACTACACCGGCAGATTTGACTGAGCGGCGACTTCCATGATCGCGGGGGAAAAAACTGAAAACCAAAACACTTTCAAAAACGGAAAACAAACACGGGGAGAGGGGGCGCCGCTTACTGTCTTTGGTCCGGTATTCTGTCACGATCGCTACTGTGAGGGAGTGCGGAGGAACGAGGAGACGTGGAGTACATCAACAAGGAGACTTTATTAACATCAAGGGAACCAGGAAAACACACGTAGCAGAGGAGGTTGACATAAACAATACCAGACCCCGAACTAAGAACAGGGAACACTATTTATACACATGACATGACGAGGGGATGACGAGACACACCTGGGATCAATAGAACTAAACAGGGAACACCTGGAACAAATGATAAGAACAGGAACGGGAAGGACCAAATATGGGCATAGAAACACATGGGGAGCAAAACACACACAAAACACGGAACAGAGTCTGACATATGGGTTATTCTTTTGTTATTTTACTGTTTGGTTAATAAAGCGGCTAGTAATACTGTACAATTTCTGTAATGATTTGTACTTATATATTGTTGCTCTTTTGTTAGTTTTGACTGGTTTTATTGTCCTCATTTGTAAGTCACTTTGGATAAAAGCGTCTGCTAAATGACTAAAATAAAATAAATAAATAAAATAATAAATAAATACTTTCTGGTCCATGCAAAGGCACTGAGTTTATGTCTTGCCAGAAATCTACAAGAGTTTACACTTACAGAACACACACTCTTCTACCTGCCTTTGCCCCCTTGCTGAGTGTTTTGTAGTTGATGCTGTGGTTGTGGTTGTGGTCTGTACTAGACTGTCTGTCTATTTATAGTTCAGACATCAGTAAACCCTATTTAGAAATGCAGACCTAGCTTAAATGTCCTCTTTACCTCATAGTGTAGTAAATGTTTAAATGGACGCTCCGTAATATTCTCTAATGGATTATGTGTATGTTTGCGTGTGTGTGTATCGTGGGCATAAATGAGCTCTTTGTAATGCACTGTACTGGGCAACATTTATCTTAATTTGTGTAAGAGGGTGCTTTGGGATGACCTGATTATGGAATACCAGAGACAGAGAAAAAAAGATCAATAAATAAATGCCCATACATACATACATATATCTGCATCTGTCAAATCCACCAATGACAGTTCAAAATGCCAGAGGGGGCTGATTTTGAGAAGGAGGGGGGTTGTGATCCAGCAGGATATTTTGTCCCTCTCAGCCTCAGGAGAAAACAGTTGCTCTGGGTGGCCAACACAAACACTGGATTCTTCTGGATAGTAGAAACTCTCACATACACATAAACACACTTCCTCTGCATCCATTAGCCATTGTTTGGCCCCAGCCCATCCCCTCAGCCCCAGTAATCCTCACCTCTATGATAATAATCTCGCGCCATTATTAAGTACATTAGGAACCAATTAAAACAACTCCAGGGATGGAAACAATGTATTGGTGTGTTTATGTTGTGGAAGAGAGATCCAAAAATGGGACACTCTGGGCAGGGCAGGACTCGACTGAGGCTCCAGACAACCTCTGACCCATTTTACAGGCTTTTTGGCTCTCTTTTGAGGTAACCCATGCTGAAATGCTGCTGATGAGACTGGTGCATTAGACTTATTGCTGATGTGTCTTTTCATAAGAAAACCCTAAAAGAAGCTGATCTTTCCTGTTCTAGGATGTATTTCTGGAATATTTGGGTTTAACATAACAAAATTGTTAATAATGGTTGTTTGCAGTACAAGGTGTCGATATAAATAGCCCTTGTTTTTTCTTATTTCATATGCAAAAAGAGGATGTTTACATAGAAGTCCCAAAGGCACAGCAACAAAACATGGCTTGTTCATTCAGGGTCAGAGAGAAGGTGGAAATATTTTGGCAGTTTTTTTTTTCTTTTTTTAACATTAGAAGTCAAAGCCCTCATGAAAGAAAACAAAATTAACTTGTTAAACCATTAGAATATCATGTCAGAATTTTACTTTTGAATTTATAACCTCGAACACCTCAAACCAGGCACATTTTCTTCTTTTTGCAAAACAGGCCAAGTTTTTCATGATTTTCATCAACTCGGATGAATCAGGCCCCAGATTAAAACACTCCCCACAGGAAAAGGAGCCACAAACCCACAAATAAGGTCAATGAAAACAGCACCATCTGCCAGACAGCTTCTTCTTAATCTCGATGTTCCTCATTTTTAAACTGTGGTGAGGGAAATGATTCCAGAGCAACAGGGGGTCTACAAAAGTTCGGAAACAGCAGGGAAACGTCAGTTGTAGGATATTGGGCATGTTTGGAATTAGGGGAAAGTCTGAGGACGAATTTTTGTCCAAGAGACATCTAAAAGATGTGATGTGTGGTTGCAGAAGACAAGAGAGGAAGGAAATAGTGTTGTATTTACTGGAAACTTGAAGGGGATTTCCTTCTAGATCATGTTTTGACAGAGATGAGCCTTGATGTGCAGAGACTGAAAGTTAGATCAGTGACTATGTCCATCTGACCTTGCGGCCCTGCATTCCTCGGTCATCACTGAACGACCACAACCCTGTAATTATTTACCCAAACTAAAATCCACACATGCACAGCTTTCTCCTCAGCACTGTCAAAATATACATTTTTCATGGGCAAAATCCAGTCATTTCGATAGGAATCCACATGATTTGGAATTTCATGGAGGGCAAAAGATTGAGTTTGAAAGATGCAGGTTTAAGTTGGTCACACAGATATGCCATGCTGACCAATAAAAAGATATTTGGTTTAAAAGTGACCTCTGTGCATTGTGCTTTATACATCACTACACCATTGACAATGGAAAATGGACTTATGCCCCCTGAAATCTGTGATCCTTATAGGGGGTAAATTTATTTCTCATTTATTAGTTTCAAGTATGATTTGCTGTTATGTTAATCTTTTACACAACATCAAAGTTATATAATGTGACTCTAAAGTTTAAGTGTGTAAAGTATGAGTATTTAAAAAAAAAAAAAAAAGGAGGGAAAATCCTTAGCCTTATCCAGAAACTAAGAGTTGTGCCATTCTTAAGTCCCTGTTTCTCATTGATTCGGTGAACGTCTGTCTGTCCTAATTCTATCCCATTACACGCCCGCGCTCAATGGCATGTTTGCTCACAAGAACAGGTCTCCTGTTGTGATTGGCTGCTCTCTGTAAAGCATTTGGGGGTTGATTTGTCCTGATTTTTGTTGGACAAGTGAAAGACATATTTCTAGAAGATTTTGCGATGCGTTCTTGCAATCGGGACGATTTTAAGAAAGTAGTACAAGATGCCAAAGGCCAGTCACTCCCTCTGACGCCCACGGGTCTCTGATATGAATATTCATTAGGGTCTCCTGAGGGGCCCCGGTGACTCAATATGAATTCACTCTTTCACACAGATGAGCAGTTAGCTGATAATCACGCTAACATGGAGTGACGTTTGGGGCCACGCACAGGTTACACATTCATACAACTTTGCGCCTGAATTTTTGCTAGCCATATAGTGGCAGAAAAGTTATTTTATTACTTTTATTATATTTTTTATTGCAATTTTCTGTACTTATCCTTGGTCGCATAGTGAGGTCAAATTATCTTTGTTGTTTATGATTAATACAGCCTTTTATAAAATTTCTTCACAGCCCCATCCTTCTAAAATGTGTTAAACATAAATCACCTCACTAGGATGTATATAGATATGTTAACACTTCTTCTTGAAGTGCAAGACCTCAGTGGCGCTGAGACCCTTTCAGCGCCAGACTGGCTCCAGCGCCACTGTTTACCGGGTAGAGTTACTCCAGTGTTTTATTTTGAGGTTTGAGTTGCGGTAACAATCTTTTCCTCAGTTTGTGTGCTGTGGAGGTTCAGGCTCTGCAGTCCCGTATCCGGTTTAACGGTGACCCACCTATGGAAGTGTGGATCAGACTGACTTCTTTAACCCTGTGTTCATGGCTTGCCCTTTCTCTCCACACCTCGCGCCAGTCATGTCACCACTGTAACCTACTGACATAAATCTCCAACGTAAAACTTCCCTCTGAAACACCCCCCTCTGAGAGGGAGCTGAGCCAGTGTAATGCCTGACACCCACAGACACTGGAATGTGTGTAAGATGGAAAATGTATGTGTATGTGCACATTAAAGAAAGACAGGACTTCATGTGTAACTGGATAGTTGACATAAGTGTGTGTAATGCCGAGTTCACACTGCACGATTTTAGCCCGATTTTTCACTCGCCGACAGGTTTTGCGAAATCGCCGACAAATGCCCGACATCGGAGGCAAATCGGTGCTCGTGCACGCGAGTGACAGTCATGCAATATGACATGCTGCAATTTAAAAATATTATATTAAATAATATTTTCACAGCCTTACTAACCATAATTGGCCCTTAACCCTAAACATTACACTTTTGCAAGTAACAGTTCTCACTTTAATTGAAAGACATACGCTACACAAACGTACACCAGATGTTTGCGGATGGTAAGTTTTTTTATTTTTTTTATTTATTTTTTATTCAGCAAGGATACAATAAACTGATCAAAATTGACATTTCTATTTCAAATAAATGCTGTTCTTTTGAATTTTCTGTCCATCAAAGAATCCTGACAACAATGTATCACGGTTTTCACAAAAATATTCAGCACAATTGTTTTCAACATTTTTTTTATAATAAGAAAAGTTTCTTGAGCACCAAATCAGCATATTAGAATGATTTCTGAAGGATCATATGCCTCTGAAGACTGGAGTAAGGGCTGATAAAAATACAGCTTTGCCATCACAGGAATAAATTACATTTGAAAATATATTCAAATAAAAAGTTACTGTAAATTGTAATAATATTTCACAATATTTTACTGTTATTTTGATGAAATAAATGCAGCCTTAGTAGGCATAAGAGACTAATTTTTCACACATTTTTCATAAATATTAGGTCAGGGCAAAGTTGTTATGCTGTCACTTGCTTTAACTGCTATAAATGCATACAATTTATAATTGTTTTCTGTTTTTATAATGAGGTAACAGTTTAATTTTTGTTGCTCAAAAAAGTCTATAAGCTGTTTTCCACTGTGACAACATGCCCCACTAAAGGTCAACATGTTTCCTGGCCATTAATAGTGGAAATGTTCAATTTTCTTTTCTGCACAGTCACCATTTAAACTGAACTGAGCTGGATGATGACGTCACTGAATTCAATGATGAACTGCCTTTAACGGAAAATTGAGTGTTTACTATTATCATTTTGCATTATTGACACAATATTTTCCTAATTAATGCTGTACAGTTGCTTTGACACAATCTGTATTGTTAAAAGCTCTATATAAATAAAGGTGACTTGACTTGACTTCTTTTCTTTTGTTTGTTTCTTTCTGTTGCCAAATGATATGCTCTTTTATACAAATTGAAACACTAGGACAGAAATGGATACCTATATATAGAGAGAGAGAGAGAGAGAGAGAGAGAGAAATCTTGCAAATGTTGTGATCTACTAGAGAGAGAGAGAGATGTGTTGTAGTGAAGGTACCATGCGCCTCTGCATTGCATTAGTGCTGGAAAGTTCACACAGCTGTCCTCGCTGTCATATTGCGCTGATTAGAGACGCGGGAAAACCTCAGAGAGCATGAGACCCATCCGAGTGGATTCTGCGTCCGATGCAGCCTAGTGTCGGAGCGGAATATAAACACGCTTCGCTGTTCTCCTGCTGCAAGGTGACGCAGCGCCGCGTATCAGGTGGAGTGACGACAACTGCGGCACCGGAGCGAGCGGCGGATAACGGTCCTCTCCGAGGAAACCGGGGCGCGGCGCTGATATGTGTCACCGTTCACGATGACAACGAGGCGAAAGTCCAGCAAACTGCAGCTTCGGCGGTCAATCAGCGAGCAGCTGCGCGACTCTACGTCGAAAGCCTGGGATTTACTGTGGAGAAACATACGGGAGAAGCGACTGGCAGGTCAGTGGCAGGACACGAATCAACTTTTAGAAATAAACAACAATGCGTCGTCCATTTAATCATATACCTACTACCATACGGGCCTGGGGAAGGTCACGTTTTAGGTCATGGTCATTGTAATGTGCCCTCTTGACTGGGATGGATTTTAATAAGCTTGCATGTGATGAATGCTTGCGCTGTCTATAAATAATTAACATCGACATCGACATTGACATTGCGCTCCACCGGTCTGTTGTGCGTGAAGCCGCAGTTACGCGTAATGTCATTAGCTGATGTCTGCTGCCTCTCAACTCGATTAAATGCGCTGCATTCCTGCACAAAAACTAATCCGGACACTCGATCCGTGTCACGTTTTTCACCTATTTTAAATGTTCTTAACACTCAACAGTGGTATATTGTGGAGTATTGTGGTTTTCATACATGCTCAAAAACTAACTCTTTCTCGCTTTATACCCTTCCACTGTCTTTTATCAGCTCTATCATGTAGGAAATGTCAATCTTTAAGATTCTTCTTTTTATCTGAGCTTTTTGCACATCAAACAGTGTTAGCAGAATAATGTAATTTGTTCAGGGTGATGGGAAACACAGGTTAAAATTTGTGAAAGATTATGATTGTTGGATTGTAAATGACATGAGATGGGTGATTTCTGTCAAAAACCTTTTTTATTTACAGTAGTCAAATTGCATTTAAATCCACTTGGTTAAGAAGTCTGAGGGGGCATGTGAATAGTATATTATAGTATTTTAGTGACCTATATTGAGCTTGAGAATCTTTCTTCGGATGCCCTGGTGGAATAATGTAATTCTAGTAAAATTGAGTCCATTATAACATGAATGGCAAGGCTCTGCTGACTCCTTTGTGGCTTTAAGTGAGGAAATGACAGGAAAAGTTAATTTAAAAGCAATCTGGACTCACTGAGCACTGTACAGACTCTCTCCTTCAACCCACTAACCTCATTCTTCTCTTTTCAACCCCAGGGTTCATTTCTGCTCCAGCACTCAGACCTTTTATCCTTTGGGTAAACATCGCATATAAAGATGAATATATTACAATCACAGTGTTTTGTAGTTGTGTTGATTTTAGTGGATAGAATTTGTGGACTCTTGTTACTGATAAAACATGTGGGATTACTGTAAGCAGTGTCCACCTGATTTAGACCATGAACAACTCACCTCTGTTTGACCCGTGCTGGATTTAGCTTATAAGTGAATGCCCATAATGACACGGGTTTGTTTTCATGGATAAAGGTTAATGTTTAGGTAATTTTGGCACAGCCCTTATGTGGGTGTCTTGAATTCTGTAGCGGTTATGCAGCCTGAAGGAAGTCCTTCGCTGAACTGAGAGAATTATGAAAGACTTTTTCAAAAGTAATTGCATTCCATGAACACCAGATGGCAGTCATTGTCAGATTCTCCTCAGCATGCTTTCAACAGCATCTTTCCAGGCTTGTCCATGCATGCTTCAAACATTCAAGGTGGGAAAACCTACACATTGCTAGCATACAAAAGAAATGTGCCATTTTTTTTCTTTGAATTTTCGCAATTCAGTAGAAATGCTTGGCCAGGTCTGGAACTGTCGGTTTCAGCTCCACATAATACTTTTTTTTTTTTTTAAGTGTGGAGTCCACAAGAACAAGGTGTTTTATGAGATCAGGATTGCAGATATTAATTCGGTACTTCTAAACAATTTTTTTTTTTAGTAATTTACAACTAACATTATATATAACAGGAAGTTTTTGTTTAAATATTGGGATATGCCTAATTATTTCAGCTTAAACTGTAAATGACAAGAACATGATTACAGAAAATTTGTTTTTCAGAAATAATCCTATCCTGCGTAATTTCTTACAGTTTTTACATTTGTATTACTTTATTTTTTTTTACTTTGAAACTTTTCACCAACTTTTCTAAATAAGTACAAAATATATTTAAATTATTACAGTTGTCAAAAATCTACTATAAACGGATAGTTCTGTTCCTTGATTCTGATTGGCTGAGCCACGTTCGAAGCTGTTGTAAATTACTCTATAAACATACACCTTTGATTACTTTGTGTTGCTCGGCAACCACTTTGTTGCAACCACAAGTGATTCTGAGGAACTACATTGTTTGGTGGAAGAATAATGTTTTTATTAACATCATTACACTTTATTTGCTCTGTTTTATTTTGTGAAACCTTACTACGTATATGGAATAACCGTTTTGTAAAATCAATAAGCCCTGTGAAGCTTCGCGTCGTGCCTAACAACGCCCCTTAGCTGTTATAAATTCACTGTAAACCACGGCTTCTTGGGGCTTATTGCTTTAATACAATATAAAATATAATTCAGTCCTTTTGATACAACATCAGTGTCTGAAGTATTTATTTATTTTTTTAATTGTTCCACCCAAGATCAATATTTCCCTAACACCCAAGACCAATCAAATGTGAGCGATCCTGGTGGCCAAACATCTTGGTGTCTTGACTTCATCCTTACTTTTGAGCGCATGCTTACTACCACAATCTGTAGCGTTTCTTTCTGTTTGCTGTGCATATTATTCTAGACGATTTGGATTTGAAATATTTAGCAGATGTCTTGAGATCTCTGAGGATATTGCTGTTCTTTCTGACAGCTGTAATATCTCGCTCCTTCCCATTGCAATTCACTTTTAAGATTTATTTTCTAGCTTATGGTATGTTGGATGGCGTTTTTTCCCCAGGTGCACCATTCATTTCTCTTTTCTTTGGCCGATACATCCACATACACACACCGTACTTGAGAAACACAGTCTAAAATCACATCGAAGCAGGTTTTTGGCTGACGTTCAGTTGGCCGCACGGTGCTTTCTACCCTTCCAACCCTATTGGCTCCTCTCACAGTCACACGACCATAAAGTGGGTGGTGCAGATGAAAATGTGCACTCAGATCAGAACTGACTTCATGCCTAGGTGTGCTTGGGTCTGTATACTTGCCAGTGTTCCGTGAGTAAATGACAAAAGGAGCACGCTTTATAGTGTATTTCAGTGCAGATTCAACTGTGTGCGTGAAAGTTAAGGGAGGGATAAGTGATATGTTTGAGGAAGCGCTTTTGAGTGCCTTTGTACCTGTGGACAGTGGAGAGATGGACGCAATGTTGACTGACCTCTTAGATGAATCCATGGACAGTGAGTGTTTGGGTAGCATGACTCCAGAGACTCAAGATATATACCTCAGACTGGACAGCCACCGCAGGCGTTCTGGACTACGCCTGGCCCGTATCATATCTAGGCAACAGCTGCTGAAGAAGATATCCCAAGGTATGAGAGGTGCTTTGGGTAACATTTCGGACTCATCTTTTTTTTTTTGCATTATTATTTGCATTATTTCTGTCTGTATCAGCAGTGCATTGTAACTTTGTCTCCGGTGTTCATATTGAAATCTGATGGACTTTTGATTGCAAACTTTGGTATATCAACAAATCTGAGCACAGTTTGAGACATTGTTGAGATTTCTGAAACTCACGTTACATTATTAGGGTCTTTTTGTTAGGAATAAAATTAGTGTTAGGAAAATTATGCATTTGCTCTCCATTTAGTTTCATTGCTGTCTAGTAAAAAAAACTGAGATATTATAGTGATTCCATATGACATTCCATGTTTTTGAACTTTATGATATCTTCAAGCCAAACATGATGCAGAGACGTTATTAAGTGTTCCAAAAGAGTGTTTGTTTTATTTTTCAGTCTTGTTTGCATGAATATGAAGCACTTTGCTCTCAGCTTTGACGTGTTAGGCCGATCTTCTGTTTTCAGTGGTAATACTGGCTATAAGACAAAGTTTTCTTGTGTTTTGTAGATGTAAAGAGTCTTTGTGTTTCTGGCACTAGAGAACAGCCTGTCCAAATCCAAAGTATTATCCACAAATCAACAGCATTATTAATGAATAACCCTTTTATACTTCAAGCGTATGATAGCACTACACATGACAAGTCTATGTCTGTGTGTGCACTGTGCAGTATTTGTTTCAAAAGGTTAACACCAGTGTTTTGCTTTCTTGGAGGTCTAGCTAGGTGGTTCGTTTTGGTTTGTCTGCTCATTAGCAAGAAGTATTACTGAGAAGCATATATATGATTTGTTAAATATGTTTGTAATAATCCTACTGCTTTGTTTTGACAGTGAAATGCAATAGAAATGCAGATTGTTGCAGCTTTAGTTTTGCTTGGAATCTGCTCGCGTACACACACACTTTCTCTCGCTCACGTGGCAGCAGGAATGTTTGGACTGCATGCTGGTTATTCTGTCATTCGGCTCGTGGAGGTCTGGACGGCTGTGGAGCTCTGGTGAAATCACAGGCTTGTCCAGTCATGACTGTGACATGTGGATACATATCATGCTGAAGGATATATTCACCTCCATCTGTGGAGACAAGATAATTCATTTAAAATGATTTATATTCCACACTTAATAAGGTAGTTTGTCCCCCAGTGCACTGAGGCTACTGGGAGATTTTACTTTTATTTAATAACATTTTCGTAGATTCTCTCTGACTGTGTCTGAAATCTTAACCCGACCTTCTTTTTCCTGACTGCAGACTAAGTGTTAGCAGCTGTACCGTGAGCGGGTCCAAGAATACCCCATTCCATCAAAAACTGGGCCTGGTGCCTGTCATCCGCAGCACTTTGATAAAGCAGGTCTGCCACTGTGAAATGGTTTGAGCTAATTGTGGACTGAAGGCAGTGCCATAAGACTGAAATATGAGCATCTTAATTTGAGCCCATTTAATTATATGTCTTGCACTTTCTTCAGTCCATCATAAATGCTTTTGGAGGGGTCTTTTGTCAGGGAGAGGTCAAAATATATCAGTTTCAGTTCTGATTGACAAGCTCTCTGATTGATTTGAATCGGTTTTACAAGCTCTTGATTTGAATACGATTCACAAGCTCTTGATTTTTTTTTCAACTAGCTCTCAATTTGATTTAATTCCACTTCACGAGCTCTCTATTTGATTTGATTTCAATTCACATGCTGTCTATTTGATTTGAATCTGGTTTGATTCCGGTTCTCAATCACTCTCTATTCTTATTCACAAGTTCTCAATTTGAATTGATTCAACTTGATTCTGATTCACATGTTATATTTGAGTTAGAATGTTAAATTAGCTTTCTCTGCTCGTATTATACAGGGCAGTGTTTCAGACTGATTCAACCCAGTCTTTTTGAAGTATTCATTAAAAGAGCCAGCTCAAAAGAGTCGTTCATTTTTAATTCATCAAAAACAACTAGCACATAAGTGTCATCTCTCGATCAATGTTGTCTTTTGTATTCTACGGAGGTCTGGAACAACGAGTAAACTATGGCAGGATTGTCATTTATTCTACGGAGGTCTGGAACAACGAGTAAACTATGGCAGGATTGTCATTTATTCTACGGAGGTCTGGAACAACGAGTAAACTATGGCAGGTTTGTCATTTTTCAGTGAATTGTTCATTTAATTTGTGGCGTACAAGCCTGCCAAGCACTTTCATATTATTTTTGTATTGGAAAGAAAAATACTTTTCACCTAAAAGCAGTCTTCACCCACGTACAGCATACCAGATTCCTGACTGCACGCAGGTTGTGTCTTTATAAGGAAATCCACCAAATACATAATGAAATATTAGACCTAACTATTATTACACAATACATTTTTGCCTCATTTCTTAGACACAGTAGAAAATAAAAGCAAATCATTTTTAGAATTATATAGATATGTTTGAAATGGGTCATGATGAGTATCCTTATCTTACTCTCGTTTCTTAGTATGCAGGGTGGATTCCTGGATGCTGAATATGTACGTTTGTCATATCATGAGCTGCTGTGGCATGTGAGCGGTTGCTCAACAGCAGTCAGAGCGGTAGGGTTGGGCTTCAGTTGGCCAGTGATTCAGTTCAGCCAACAGTCATCTCCTGTACATACAGCTAAGCATTTATAAAAACAATGAGAAACTAAAGGCGGGAACTATCTATGCTATTTTTTGGGAATAGCATACGGAGGTCGAGAGGGTGGTGGTACTTTGAACTAGATTTGAATGGAATTTCCTGAAGGTATTGCAATAAGTTGCAAGACAGCATATTGTAGTAAAATGATCCAAAGAAGGAGAAGAAAGTCCGAGGAGAATGGACCCAGGCCATTATGACATCATCGTATTGTACAACATCATCACTGGCAAATAGATTTTGAATGCTGAACATTATATTAATGTAAGTCAACGGAGATTTTAAAACTTGAATCACACAAAGTGTACATTTGATCATAAATCAAAGTCAGAATGGAAGCTGGACTTCCTAAAGATGTGCTAAAGATGCTGAAGATAGTCCAGCAAGGACTGAAATGTTTGCTTTTGTGTGTGTGTGTGTGTGTGTGTGCACAGTCACTTTTTTTGTTAGCACACTTCCGTTTTTGTTGTCACCTTCGTGTAAATCTTCAGGAATACATTTTTGTTCAAAGGACCTTGAATTTGCATTTCGTTTGGTGTGTGGATTTTTCGCCTTTTGCTTTTTGTATTTTTTCCCTTGCTCTTGGTTGCCCTCTGTTGCTTAAAAGAAGTATGGTCACACATGTACTGTAAATCACAGAGAATATTATTTATTACTAGTGGTGTTTATTAAGTCTAGGATCAGTATTAGTATTACCCAAACTGTTTGAACTAACCCATGAGTATTATAATTTATAAAACGGATAGTTCCCGTCCTTGATCCTGATTGGCTGAGCCACGTTCGAAGCTGTTGTAAATTACTCTACAAACATACACCTCTGTTTACGTCTGTCTGTTGCTTGGCAACTACTTTGTTGCAACCACAACTGATTCTGAGGAACTACATTGTTTGGTGGAAGAATACTGTTTTTATTAATATCATTACACTTTATTTGCTCTGTTTTATTTTGTGAAACCTTACTACGTATATGGAATAACCGTTTTATAAAAGCAGTAAGCCCGTGAAGCTGTGGTTTACAGCGAATTTATAACAGCTAAGGGGCATTGTTAGGCACGAAGCGAAGTCACGAACCATGACTTCTTGGGTCTTATTGCTTCATTGACACATCACTTGTTCTTACCATTGCTTCAACAGACACGACTGATACCTGAAATCATGTATCTTATTCAATTGGACAGGTGATTTTCACTGACCATTAAGATTACTAGATAAGATTCCCTGACCAGTAAGTTACTAGATACCAGAGTGTCATAGAGACATGAAAGCCTTAAAATTTTGATGTTGCATGTTTTGCATTGCTCACAAATTTTCACAAATGCATAAAATCTATCATCAGCCTAAATTTTAGCAGTTGTCCAATGAAAAGTAGCCTGCTGTTTAATAGATTGTTATTCTTTCAGTTCTGACTGCTGATTCTCTCATGCCATATGATTCCTGCATTCCTCTGTCTGCCACTGCTGTCTTTCTTCCCATCACACACACACACACAGCCTCACACATGCAGCCTCGTTGTGTTCCCAGAAGGGAATGTGTGAGGACTCTGGGGAGTGTGCCCAGAGCCACTTAGTCCACACTTGACCCTCTGGTATCTCTCTCTCACACACAGCAGTCTCTCTTTCTCCTCCGTTGTTATTCTTTTGTGAACCATTCTTCTCCAGTGTTATTCCTCCTCCTATTGTTTCACCGCTCGACTGCACAAGAAAGAGAGAATAAGACAATAACAGACTATAAAACAGTTCTTTAAAGTGGGGGTTCTCAAACTTTTTGATGCCAAGGATCCTCAAATATCATCATGCCCTTGTGAAGGAATCTCTAAAATATAAAGACAGCTATATATTTTAATGTACATGTGAGTTGTGATAAAACAAAAGTAGCAACAGTTCTTAAATTAGGTACATTTTTATTTCATGCTGACTTAATTTTAATTGTCATTTGTACAGTACTAAAGTCAAAACGAATGAATAAAATATTATCAATTCAAAGCATTCCAATTTATTTGTATCAAATGTTTGGTCCAAATTAATTTAAACAATGTTAATTTATGCTTCTGTATATGATTGGATTGGCACATGTTGGGTAGTTTCAGAAATGTTTTACATTCGGATTTTATTGTATCACTATAATAATTATATATTGTTTTATATAGTATTATATATATATATATATATATATATACGTATATGGAATAACCGTTTTATAAAAGCAGTAAGCCCGTGAAGCTGTGGTTTACAGTGAATTTATAACAGCTAAGGGGCATTGTTAGGCACGAAGCGAAGTCACGAACCATGGCTTCTTGGGTCTTATTGCTTCATTGACACATCACTTGTTCTTACCATTGCTTCAACAGACACGACTGATACCTGAAATCATGTATCTTATTCAATTGGACAGGTGATTTTCACTGACCATTAAGATTACTAGATAAGATTCCCTGACCAGTAAGTTACTAGATACCAGAGTGTCATAGAGACATGAAAGCCTTAAAATTTTGATGTTGCATGTTTTGCATTGCTCACAAATTTTCACAAATGCATAAAATCTATCATCAGCCTAAATTTTAGCAGTTGTCCAATGAAAAGTAGCCTGCTGTTTAATAGATTGTTATTCTTTCAGTTCTGACTGCTGATTCTCTCATGCCATATGATTCCTGCATTCCTCTGTCTGCCACTGCTGTCTTTCTTCCCATCACACACACACACACAGCCTCACACATGCAGCCTCGTTGTGTTCCCAGAAGGGAATGTGTGAGGACTCTGGGGAGTGTGCCCAGAGCCACTTAGTCCACACTTGACCCTCTGGTATCTCTCTCTCACACACAGCAGTCTCTCTTTCTCCTCCGTTGTTATTCTTTTGTGAACCATTCTTCTCCAGTGTTATTCCTCCTCCTATTGTTTCACCGCTCGACTGCACAAGAAAGAGAGAATAAGACAATAACAGACTATAAAACAGTTCTTTAAAGTGGGGGTTCTCAAACTTTTTGATGCCAAGGATCCTCAAATATCATCATGCCCTTGTGAAGGAATCTCTAAAATATAAAGACAGCTATATATTTTAATGTACATGTGAGTTGTGATAAAACAAAAGTAGCAACAGTTCTTAAATTAGGTACATTTTTATTTCATGCTGACTTAATTTTAATTGTCATTTGTACAGTACTAAAGTCAAAACGAATGAATAAAATATTATCAATTCAAAGCATTCCAATTTATTTGTATCAAATGTTTGGTCCAAATTAATTTAAACAATGTTAATTTATGCTTCTGTATATGATTGGATTGGCACATGTTGGGTAGTTTCAGAAATGTTTTACATTCGGATTTTATTGTATCACTATAATAATTATATATTGTTTTATATAGTATTATATATATATATATATATATATAGAGAGAGAGAGAGAGAGAGAGATTTTTCCTAGCAATCGACCAAATTTAAAACCTGCAGCGGTTGGGCTGCTCAGGTCTGAGTGAGCAAGAGAGAGGGAAGCACTCAGTGCTGGAAAAGGGAAAAAGGGAGCTGTGAGAGCTGCCCAAAGAGAGAGATTTTTCCTAGCAATCGACCAAATTTAGTTATTGTCTGGGAACAGGCATTCCGACAGGTTGCATCTCCAGCTGCGTGTGTGTGTGTATGCATATGATCGATGGTGCCCTGAAGGTAGCAGCACATGTTCATTTTCTCACATGCTCACGGGTGAGGAGGAGACGGGGGGCTGAAGACTGTACATACTCCAGCTGTTTAGAGACTGGAGGGGAGGGCGGAAGAGGGACTGGCACATAAGCGTTACAGTCAGGAGGTGAAGTGTAGAGAATGAGAAACATACAGCTGAACTCAGTGGCGAAGAGGAGCGGTGCTGGAACGGGCTCTTCTAAAAGACGGACAGAATAAATCATGCTGAATGTTTGACGGAAAACTCCACTATGGTTTTAAGATCTTACCCATAACACACAGCCGTCTGCCGATGCCTAGAGGTACCAGAACCTGCATCTTCAAATTACTCTGAATCACAAAAAATCACATTTTTTTTACTTTATGATATGCAGCATGCCATTTGGTCATTTTAAAAAGCTTAAAATTAATGTTATAAATATATATATATATTTTTCAGTCATACTAAACTAAGTTAAAGATTTGTTTTGTTTTGCCTAGTTGTTTTTTTAAACTCTCTGTTTTACTGTTCGTTTCTTTTTGGAGGAAATCATACTCTTATATATCAGTTATGTTTTATGCTTTATGCATTGACTTTTTGTCTGATGTTTCTCCTAAAATCACTTGGGTTTTATCCCAAGAGCAAAATCTGATACTTAAGCATAAGTATCCATTTGTTCACCATCTGAACTCATTGCTGCCTAGGAGAAAAAAGTGAGATGTTTAAGGACTTCCTTTGTAATTTTTCTTTCTTATGACTGAGTTTGAGAATGGAGGACATGGCCCATACTGAAGGAATTTCAGAGTCTGTACTGAACTAAGTTAAACATATGTTTTGTTTAGTTGTTGTTGTTTTTTTAAACTCTCTGTTTGTTTTGCTGTTCATTTCTTTTTGGAGTAAAACCATGCTCTTACTGTGTGTCACTTATGTTTTATGCTTTAAGCATTGACTTTGTCTTTGATGTTTCTCCTAAAATCACTTGGTTTTCTGATACTTAAGCAAAAGTATCCATTTGCTCACCATCTGAGCTTATTGCTGCCTAGAGGAAAAAATTGATGTTTAAAGACTTTGTGATTTTTCTGAGTTTGAGTATGGAGGACACGGTCCATACTGAAGGAATTTAAGAGTCATGTTTAGTTAAACAAGAAACTTCCTTATGATCCCAGTGGATGGATGTCAAATCACTTTAGCATGTGTGGGAAAATGGCACTGGTCCATACCTATTTGTGTGTGTTTGTGTGTGTGTGTGTGTATTAAATCTGCATGCTCTGATGAGCAATAAAGGAACTGTCTGGAGAAAACCCATGGGAGAGAATGTGTGTGTGTGTGTATGTGTGTGTTGTGGTAGAAATAGCTGAGATGAAGAGTAGACAGAGCTGAGTGTTTGTGGGAGAGTGTGCATTACCAAGCTCAAAAAGGATCATAGTTTTACTGCCTTGGTGGTCTGCGAGTCGAGTTCACACTGTTTAAAACACACTCATAGACACCAAAGCATATGCAAACACAACTAGCTGCTCATTAACACAACTGATAGTTTCCATTGAGCAGTAGCTTTAGTTTTTTTTTTTCTCAATAGGAATTGAGGAATACATCACATTATGGAAGTAAAATGTGTTGTAAATCATGTAGACTGTAAACTAAATGGCACTAGAGTTACTGGTTTAACTGTCTGGTGTGGATTATGATTGAACATTTGTACTATGAATCCATGAAATATTCGTTAGTGTGAGAGTAATGTAAGTGTTTTTCCATAGGCAGTGTGGACTGATGTCTGTTCTGTACAGGTGTGGGTGTTTCGGAGCTCTTAAGAGCACAGCAGGACTGCTCTGCTGATACATGGCTAATGGGATTACTGTCAAACGTGTGTGATTCAGATACAGCTTTGAATGTGCTCTAGTACTTGCATTAATAATACCATAACAAAACTAAACAGTATCACAAAGATACATTCTGCAGTCCCTAATGCTGTGTGTTTGAGCATTTAGGTTAGGGCAAGACACTACAAGCAAATCATGTCATCCTGCATTTAACATTTCAATTACACTACATGACTTTAAAGGCTGTTTAAAGGGGGGTTTTCCTCATGCATTAAGCCAGATATCTCCACTATATGCACTGTGTGTGTGTGTGTGCGTGCGTGCGTGCGTGCGCGCGTGTGTGTATATATATATATATATATATATATATATCTCTGGGTTGCCAGATTGAGGACACACAACAGGAATGAGCGATTTTGACATTGAAAGTCTGCAAGCCTTAATTGATTAGTCGATTTATTTTAATATTCCTCTGGTCATTGAGTAAAACTTAGGTCAGGTACAAACTTTGATCTCAGATCCAGTTTGTTTGTTGGCTTCCAAGGCTGCAATCAGTGTTCGAACTATACCGTGGACTTTGGGGGAGCCCACTTGTGTTTTTTTTTTAATACACTGTGTTTTCCACCACCTGGCAACCCAAGGTGTTGAAATACTATTAGCAGTGGGAAACGCACAGACCAAAACACAAGACAGACATTCTGACATGGAACACACATTTCAAAATAGAATAACTGGCTGTAGCATTGTTTATCACAGAAACAAGTATGTGAACGTAGCATGTTTACTAAATATCTGCAGAAATTATATTTTTATGCTTTGATAAAGTAAAAATAAAATTACATACCCAACATTAAAGGTGCTGTATATTCTGATTGGTTGTAAGTGTTTTTAGCATTCATCAGCTGAAAAAAAAAATTCTGAAAGTGATTCCAACTGTATCATTTCCACTGTGTCGTTATGTGGACTTCCATTTTTTTATAGAATTGTAAAGATTATTAAAACTTTATAGTAGGGCTGTGCAAAAAATCGAATGCGATTTTCATGTGCATCTCGTCAGTGAAGTCGCTCCTGTGACTGGTAGTAAATCTCCAGCACGTGCTTTCAGATGGAGCGGCATTTACTACACAGAGCCGTAGTTCACTGACAAGCTACACAAAATCGCATTCAAAATCGGCAATGAATCGCCTGCGATTTTATAGTAAGTTATCATCCCTGGTGTGAATGGGCCTTAAGGCTACATGTTTTGCTTGATTAATTTTGTTAGCAATGATATTCTATATTAATAACTTTTTAAATACAGAATTGTGTTCAGTAGCATGCTAGTTTTACTGTGGCATTGAAACTGTAAAACTGATATCAACTACAGAATTATGGTATTGTTACAAATGTCACATTGGTCCTTGGAACAAAACCTGCTTCCAGTTTCCACCTTTTCACTTTCAATACAATAAAACAACAGTTTTTTTGCAACATAGTTTCTCGGTTACTTTAAAAAGGAAATGCACAGGAAATGTTCTCATTCTTGGCTCTGAGTCTCCTTTTTTTGACTTTTAAAGCAGGAATAACCAGAACTAAAGTAGTCAGTGGGAGAAGAGGAAAAAACTGAAAGAATGTAAAAACCTGAGAGAGTCATTTGTGGGCTAAGGTGACTTTTAAGGACACAGGACCTGTGTTCTTATATAATCAGAGGTCTTGCCTGCTCAATCGAAACAAGAATGCCTTTGATTGTGTCCCGCACCCCGTGGCATCCAGGCTCTGCGTGGCATCCGTGCCTGCTGCTCTCTCTCATGGCGCACTGCCTTTTGGTGATCAGGAATGCCTGGGTCATGAGGGGCTGCATGTCCTGACTGCTGGGATTAGATGCCATAGCAGCGTAACGCTGTGCAGAGGTGATCGCTGTGTGTTTGTTTGTGACACTTTTTTTTATCAGGTTGTTTGTGTTGATTTGTGTGACTTTGGCTGACTCATGTTCTGCATGCTGCTTTGCTTTAGGTTATGTTGAGGTTTATTGTTTTGGGGACCTTTTGTGTTGGTTCGGTCCTTTGGTTGTTGGCGGGGGATATTAGATATTAGCGGAATGTGTTAATTAAACTCATGACCTCACAGCAGTTCTTTATTCCCATGCCTTGGATTCAGGCCTACCCAGAATCCCCTCTGAGCTTTAGAAGGTCCCAGAGTCTCTTTAATGTTCTGCAAAATAAGCCCAGTGGTTGGGCTTCATTTGAGGGCTTCATTAGATGTTGTTTTAGTACTGATCTGAGAACAGTTTTTTTTTTTTTATATTGAAGGCGAGCAGGAAGTTGAGGTTAACCAATTGTAAATAAATATTAAAAGGGTCATATGATGCGATTTCAATTTTTTTCTTTCTCTTTGGAGTGTTACAAGCTCTTGGTGCATAAAGAAGATCTGTAAAGTTGCAAAGAGTCATGTTTTTAATCTAAATGTTTAAAATTTAAA
The DNA here is from genome assembly GCF_001515625.1 of Sinocyclocheilus rhinocerous. Lineage (NCBI taxonomy): Eukaryota > Metazoa > Chordata > Actinopteri > Cypriniformes > Cyprinidae > Sinocyclocheilus > Sinocyclocheilus rhinocerous. The sequence continues at coordinate 710,851 of NW_015663491.1, forward strand.
ATAAAAGGTGTATTTTACCTCTACAATTGGACATACACTAACATGCATACGTTGTCTAAAGAAGTCTCTTATGCTCACTTAAGCTGTATTTATTTGATCAAAAATAGAGTTAAAAACAGTAGTATGTTGAGAAATATTAAAATTTAAAATAACTGTTTTCTATGTTAATGTATTTTAAAATGTAATTTATTCCTGTGATGGCAAAGTTGAATTTTTATCAGCCATTACTCCAGGCTTTAGAGTCAGATTATCCTTCAGAAATCATTCTAATATGCTGATTTGCTTCTCAAGAAACATTTCTTATCAATGTTGAAAACAGTTGTGATAGTTAACATTTTTGAGTTGTTTTGCATTGTAAAAGTCTTTACTCTCACTTTTGATTCTTTTTACAGAATAAAAGCATTAATTTCTAAAAGTAACCCCAAACTTTTAAACAGTTTTAGGCCTATATTTTGGTCAGTTTTGGAGATGCAAGATATTTATATTTTTATTTAAGATTACATTTTTTTCTATAGTGTTAGTTGACTGATTATTTTTTCTAAATATTACAAGGGACATGTATTAAAAACTAAAAAAAAAAAATTACTTTCATCAGCAATATGACATCATCACGATTCACTTTTTTTTTATCACACTTCAGTAGATGTTTAAGACCATCACAAATGCTCATAAAAGCTCATGTAATGTTATGTTTTATGCACGCTAATGCCCATAATTACACAGCATTGCACTTTAAATTCCTCCATCGCTTTTGATAATCGACTCCTTGTGCGATCCAAATGCCCAAAGCTTTATTTAACTCTGTCAATGAAACAAACAAACAAACAAACCATTAAAACAGAACAAACATCCACAGCGGTGACACGGGGGGGCTTTTCCTGCCTGTGACAGCATGCTTGGCTGCTCCCACTGAGCGCTGTTTCTTGATAGCAGTGTTTGCACTGGCCCCATCGTGTCTTTCTCTAATTGCTTCCATGTGTGAGTGTGTTTCTGGATGCGAAACATGCAGAGCTAGTATTGAACAGTTTTTGGCGGTAACATACAAGGAATTCATATGTGTGACTTTCATTAGAGATGCATTAAATGGTAAAGATGCCATTTTTATACACCTATGTTGTAAGTTGTTAAATAGTAGTTGATGTGTTACTTTACGTGGGCAAGAACAGTCTTTTCCATAATGTGTCCCTTTAGTGCATACTTTAGAGGAGCAGAGGAAATTACATTTATATGACACATGAGTGTGCTGTGAAGGGAATTTGTGTCTCTCAGACTTGGACTTTGTGTTTGTCAGTGGTATTATTGTAAATCAGTAATTTATACCCCTCAGGGGAGAGCTAATCACTGGAGATTGTGCTGCAGACCAAAGTGTGAGGAATTCCTTTCCTGCCGCCAGGAACGGGCCAAACTGAGGAATGACAATGTCAGATCGGAAGCAAAAAGAATAAAAAACTCTAGAAAGGGATTTAGGCATCAACATATTGTTCTTCTACAAATGTATTTGATGACACATCCACATGTTTCAAAACAGATTTTGTGCCTAGTAGTGTTGTCACGGTACCAAAATTTCAGTATTCCGTACCAATACCAGTGAAAATCCACGGTTCTCGGTACCAATTTCGGTACCAAAGCAAAACACAAAAACATGCTAATTAAAAAATTTGACTATACTTTCATTTAATCCAAACTGTGTACATATTTAATTTTAAAGGGCTTTTGAAAACCTAGAG